>NW_015626394.1:54434-55656 GCF_001515625.1 Sinocyclocheilus rhinocerous
TTTAACCTAAACTACAACGTAACATTAATGTAGACCTACATACCGGTATCTAAATATGATTTCATATATTTTATGCTATATAGACCTACCACATTACCCTCCACTGGGTGTAGAATGAGCAGCAATAAACTACATTTTGGCATTTTATAATACTAATGTGGATATTTTGGTGAAAGTAACTCAAAAGTAGTGTAACACATTACAATTCAGAGACCGTAATATTGTAATGTAACTAATTACTTTCAAAAGACAGTAACTAGTAATATATAATGTATTACATTTTGGAAGTAACTTGCCCAACATTGTCCATTGGTGAGCAAGTGATGTAATGCTACATTTCTACAAATCTGATTCAATGAAGAAACAAACTCATCTACATGTTGGATGGCCTGAGGGTGAGTACATTTTCAGTAAATTGTCATTTTTGGGTGAACTATTCTTTTAAATTTGCATGCTATTACACTAAAAATCAATCATTTTAAATGCTACAAGTGAATTTAGTCATCACAACATTATAATGTATGTATGATTAAAAAAATAAAGGTATTTATTTTGAGATTAGCTAAAGATTACATTTAACAATGTTAATTATTTAGTTTAGGATTAAAAATAATATTAATGCTGGGAAATGCATGCAAAAGTTAATAACTTGGCAAAATAATACAAATAGCAGGTCTAAATATACCTTTATCTATCCTTCTATCTACATTGTGTATCCTATTCTGGAGGGTCAGAACTCTGAACTCTGAAGTTAGAGCTCTGACTTTCTGCTTGTGCTTCCGGGGATATGAGGTGGAAAATGCAGCGTTTTCCTCTCTGCCACCAGACAATATGAAGGCGCTCCACACACTGACTCACACTGCATGAGGGCTTTTCACGGCATGTTGACACTAAGAACTCCAACGAGACAGAGTAATACCACCCTTGCAGGCACAGAGAGCCCCGCACGGGTCCCAGAACCAGCAAACTGACATACTGCTGCTGCAGATGGGATTTATTGAATCCTTTACACACACTAACACAGTGAAGCAAACAACTGTTATGTATACACACTGAAAACACAAGTACATACTAACAAAAAAGTACTTTATACAACACTGTAATGGTGACTAAACTGAGAAAAGTTCATGTATTTTTACATTTATTGTTTTTATCTATCTATCTATCTATCTATCTGTGTGTGTGTGTGTGTGTGTGTGTGTGTGTGTGTGTGTGTGTGTGC
>NW_015626394.1:55790-60927 GCF_001515625.1 Sinocyclocheilus rhinocerous
TATATATATAACAACATATTTACTTTATATTTATATTATAATATATTATTTATATTATATTTATATTATTGTAAAATATTTTGTTTATTAAATCATCAGGGGTCAGAAAAAAAAATGGTCATAATATAATTAAATATATACTATATGGTATTCTCAATACATACTGTACCTTACATCAAAAATAAAATTATTATTATTATTATTATTTGCAGTGCATGTATTACTTTGCAGATCCTTCCTAAAGTTACTGTTCAGTTTAATTTACTTACCAAATCCAATTCTTACTCGTATTGGCACTTGTCGAGTGTTAATTTTGGACCCTGCATACTAAGCAGTGAAGGCAGGGGAGGACAGTGAGAGGGAGGAGGGTGGGCCCTGTGCTGTCTGGAAAAGATCTGCGTTAACCGCAGGCTCTGGTGTGGCCATCTCGCTTTCTTTTCAGGATGTCATTATGTGATTTTCAGAGCAAGCAGTGTCTAAATTAGCCCTGTGCCTCCCTCAGCTAAACTCACTGACTACACAATCCAAAAAGAGAAAGAGAGAGAAAAAAAGTACTGCATTAACTTGGAGAAACTCCAAATTAAGCACATTATTCAAAAACCTGAAAAGGGCAGAAGCCAGAGTGAAAAATAGACAGATGACAACATGCTGCTTAATGGATGAATGTTCAGAGCAGATCTGCATGTTTAAAGCAGGAAGACTGGCAGATGGCGTAAATATGCTTCTGCTGAACTGCTATCTCACCCCAGCACTGTGGTCTATGAACACGACACGTCCAACAGACGTTCTTTATGCACTCCAGAACATGCGTTTTATTATGTTCTCTCGCTTACTGCTCTTCAACTTTATATGTCAGAAGTGAGCTCGTGGTTTAGATCCCATGAAGCCAAAATAGTTTAGTAAAAAATGGCATTATAGAAGAGAGAAGAGTCTCTGAAGACTTGACCTAACAGCTTTGAGATAATAACTTCCTGATCCAGTGCTCATCTGCCTGTCATCTTCCTGAGAGATTGAGAGGAACATCTTCAGAGAGGTCTAGAAACAAAAATCTAAGCTGATAGAGTGGGTCTCCCTCCATTATTCACTCTCATTTGTAATTCGGTTCAGCTCCTGCCATGAGAAAACACTTCCAGCACCCACCTGGTGCATTTAGTAATTTAATGTATCTAGTAAAGTCAACATGAAATCCAGTTTGAAAACAGCTGATAAAACATCTCAATAACCCAAAAGTACCTCACATGACTCCAGTCCATCAACTAACGTCCTATGAAGTGAAAAGCACGTTTGTAAGAAACAAATCTATCATTAAGATGTTTATAACTTCAAACTGTTGCTTCTGGCTAAAATCCATAATATTGCTTACTCCGATCAAAAAGTCGTCTCGTCTGAATCAGAAGAGAAATGGGCACAAACCAAGATCCGTTTGCAAGCTAAAAGAGGTGCATTTTTTGACTTTTTCCACCGGAGGAAGCGTTATTATGGATTATGGGCTGGTATTTTGGCGGGAAGCAACAGTTTAATGTTAAAATGCCTTAAAGATGGTTTAGTTTATTACAAACATGCAGTTTTTCACTTCACAAGACATTTATGGACTGGAGTTGTGTGGATTACTTGTGGATTATTGTGTTCATGTTTTTAATCAGATGTTTGAACTCTTACTCTGATTGCACCCATTCACTGCAGAGGATCCATTGGTAAGCAAGTGATGTAATGCTAAATTTCTCTAAATCTGTACCGATGAAGAAACAAACTCATCTACATCTTGGATGGCCTGAAGGTGAAATTTGAAGCAAATTTTCATTCCTTCCAAAAATATTCCTCTAAGAAAATAAGTAAGGTCAATTTTGATTTCATGTTGACTTTAAAGAATTCCGTCCTCCAAAGACTGCTATCAGCAAAACAAAAAAAGGAAGAGAAAGTTTCTGATTGGCTGAGTGCAGCTGATTTGCTGTTTATAGACCGTAGGGCAGTCACAGAGACAGGTGTGATACTTCTGGACACCTTTTTTTAATGACATCTGACAGGTAGTGGGGACATTGTGTGTGTGCAGGCTTACAGCATTGAATTTTTTTTTTTTTTTTTAATTTCATGAGGACACCCATGAAAAAGTACAGAAAAAATAAGGATCCAATTAGGACTACTTTTTCATTGTGAAGATTACATTGTATTCTTAAACATACTTTAAAAGACCTCACTGCATCAGAAAATTGCAATCATAATAAAGATATCACTAAACCAATATTAAACAGCCTTATTATTTTTCTAAGTCAGTCATCTTAACTCACTCTCTTGTAAAGATACTATTACCAGATGAAGGCCTGGTAATAAAGCCAGAGACAACTTTCTTCTATTAAAGAATAATTATTTGCTAACAAGCGAGGAATAATAAATATCACATTTCTGTGTAGAGTTGCTGATAAATCAAGAGAATGTGGGATTGTTTTAAGTGGCAGCTTTCCTACAAAAGACTGTTTAAATATGATTTAAATGGACAGACAGACAAAGTACAGTTTATCAGGATTTATTTTTAATTTTTGTTTTACCTTTAACATTTTTAGCGGTGATCATCAGTGAGGATTTTAATGTAGTATGAGAGAAAATTCTCATCCTGTGTCTCATATTCATGGATTTAACAACAAATGTAAAGGGGTCATATGATGCGATTTAAATTTTTCCTTTCTCTTTGGAGTGTTACAAGCTCTTGGTGCATAAAGAAGATCTGTAAAGTTGCAAGACTAAAGTCTCAAATCCAAAGAGATATTCTTTATAAAAGTTAAGAGTCAACCACGCCTACCTAAAACGGCTCGTTCTAACAAGCCCCCACATATCTACGTCACTGTGTGGGAAGATTTGCATAACGCCGCCCAAAATTACAGAAAGGCGTGGCATAGAGGAGAAACAATAATGTTCAATATGTGGAAAATAATGTGTTTTTTGAACCTTAAACCGCATAAACACATTTCACTGTGGATGAAGCGGAGTCCAGCCCGGTGTCGTCACATGAGGTTGCCGCAAGCCCGCCGGCCGCTCCTTCGTAGAATCCGCCGGCTGCGCCGTTCTCAAGCCCGCCGGCCGTTCCTCACTCTAGTCAAGTCAAGTCAAGTTTATTTGTACAGCGCTTTTCACGATACAAATCATCTTTTCTTTTATTATGCATAATCCGTATTGCTTAAAAGGCAAAATGCTACACAATGCCAAAACTGACAAATACCTGAAATTGAGTCTCTTAAACTATCTATCCTGGTGACAGATGGGTTTGGATCAATTATGCTCTGATTCTGAGAAAAGGGAGTATGAATACTGAAATATCAAATAAAAATAAATGAAAAAATAAATAAATCTTAAAGGGATAATCCATCCAAACATGAAAGTTCTGTCATCATTCACTCACACTCAAGTTGAGTCAAACCTGTATGACTTTTCTGCTGAACACGGAATATATTTTAAAAGAATGCTGGGAATCAAAGAACATCAGAACCACCATCAGACTTCTATTGTATGGACAAAAAACATTAATATGCATTTCCAATATATATACATATATATTACATGGTCACAACCTCTCACAATTAAAATCAAGCAGATTAAGTATGGAATATAAGCATGGAATATGGAACATAAGTATGGGAATGCTCTGAAACCGTTCACACTATAATTTCATGGAATGCACTGAATAACTAAGTATGATCACATTGCAGAACCTGGTATGACATCATTCCTGACATGAGCGGTAGCTGTGACTGTAGTATCCACTTAGGCTAACAGAGCATCAGTCTCTCTCAATCAGCAGGTTGAGAACCATGCCCTTCCTGTCTGTCATTTCTGCCCCTGCCAGACAGAGAAGAAGGGGGTGACCAATCTCCCCTTTTGGGCATTACATCATTGCTTTCCCTGCTGCAGTGCCTCCCAATGAAAGAGACTGTGTGCCTGCCAAGTAAACAATTCTGTCTCTTCACATGCTTCTATACTGCACTGAGGAGTGTTTTAATATATCATAACTGACACATGGCATGACACAGCAACATAAAAAATGTGCAACCATCAGTTAATGTTTGGCATCTTGCAGAACAGAAGCTCTTAATATTTTCTTCACATTGAGAGCATGTTTAAAGGAATGGTTCACCCCCAAAATGAAAATTTTGTCATCATTTACTCATGTCATTCCAAACCTGTATGACTTTTGTACTTCCACAGAACAAAATTTCACCTTGTGTGTACCAAGGTTATTTTCGTAAACGAAAACGAAAACTAAGACTAAAACGATTGATGAAAAAACTATTTCGTAAACTGAAATAAAATAAAAACGTCAAAATAATTGAAAAACTAAAACTAAACTAAACTAACAACTAGGCCTGTAGCAATAATCAATATATCAACTTATTGCGCAATATATGTACATGACCTCAATAATTTTTGGTGGCACAATATATCGCCCACTATATTTACTTAAAAATTAATGTCACCATGTTTTTTTTTGCATTCCACTTGCGCCTGTGTCTTTTGCAGCTTCTCGTACATAACGCGGTGTAGTCATGAGATGCTAGTTCAAATTTAAAAAATGCTTCTACAAAAAGTTTCATCTGCAGATATGGTCTTGTTTAGGGATCTGTGCCTTTGTGCATGCGGACATCTGACTGCTATGTAGGGATTGTGTTTTTCAGCAATACAGTGCACCCTTAATTTACAGAGAAAAGAAGGTCAGGGGAAAATCTGTAGATGGAAAAATCTCCATACAAGTTCTTTGTGCATTTTTCTTTTCTACTTGTTACTTTGCACGTTTTGTTAGAAAATGTTTATTTAGTATTTATTCAGGTTTTTTAAGGTATCTAATATTTTGATACTTAATTTCCATAATCTAAATATTCTTAAAAAGTAAAAGTTTGTTGTCATTTGGAAGTGTGTAGGCCTTCTTGCATTATTATGCTGTTACATTGTGGTTATATATTCAGTGGCATAAAATGGTCTTTAAAATGACAATTGTCACACCCCTGTGGACTGTCGATTGTGGTTTCTCCCTCTGTGTCCTTATTTGGTTGTTCCTGTTCTCGTTTGTAGTTAATCACCTCATTGTGCTCACCTGTCTGCCCCTCGTTATCTGCCCGACTTAGTTCTAGCCCGTTCTGTTCTCCCTTGTCTG
>NW_015626394.1:61189-67414 GCF_001515625.1 Sinocyclocheilus rhinocerous
GAAAACTAAAACTAAGACTAAAACGATTGATGAAAAAACAATTTCGTAAACTGAAATAAAATAAAAACGTCAAAATATTTGAAAAACTAAAACGAAACGAAACTAACAACAGGTAGCCTATTGAAAAACTAACTGAAATAAAATAATTATCAAAAATAAATCGTTTTCGTAATCATTACGTTCTCACCCCTTGGCGGAAAAATATATGAGCTGTGTGGAGGTTTAGGGAAATAGCCTACCTGTAATGGCGCAACACACTCATGGGGTTATCTGACGGAGAGACGCAAAGCAGTTTAAAGACTGCACGGGTCCTGTTTGTAAACGTGCACCAGCAGTACTTAACAGAACACCCGACCCATTATCTGACAGCAGCACTAATTTAAAGCATCCTTTTCTGTAAACACAAAACTTTTGCCTAGTATCTTGATCTTGTGATCACTCTGCCAGGCTTTTGAACAAATGTGCATCATACACACGCTTATAATTCTTCATAAATGAAAAGAACATTAAAATATAAGCCTTTACTGTTAAATGCGATTGCCGTTATTATTGAATTTCATTAGTCCCAGTTTTGATTGATGCACGGCTGTTCACGGAAAAGCGAGCAAGAAACAGTTACAATATCATGATTATGGTTAAATAAGAAAAGACATATAACCGAATCAGGCTACATGTATTTTCATACTAAATATCTCAACACACATCATTGGATATGACATTAAGTGTGACTTAATGACTTAAAGTGTGTAGATTAATTTAGTAAAAAAAAGGCTTGCCTGCTTTCTTTGGCGTATATTTGTATATTTTTACGATCTAATCAATCTCAGCATGCGTTAGATTTGTGTCGCTATATGGTTAAATTATGCCTACGTCTTTCTTTGGCCTGCGGTCTGGAAGTGATCTGTTTATTCTGCTAAACTTTAATTAAAACTGAAACTAAAACTGAAACTAAACTATATAAAAACTAAATAAAAATGCGTTCACAAAATAAAAACTAAACTAAAACTAACAAAAATATGAATTAAACTAATAAAAACTCAACTGAATTTTATAGCAAATTTGAAAACAATATTTGAAAAAAAACGAATTCAAAAATTCAAAACTATAATAACCTTGGTGTGTACCATGGAAGATTAAAACCTGATTCGGGTTTAGAATGACATGAGGGTGAATAAATGTTTAGAGTAAATATTTCATTTTCTGTTTTCATTTTTCTGTTACTTTAAAAAATAAAAGGAAAAATTGCAAAGCAAGGATGCACAAAAAATCCATTAAGAAACAAGCACATGCGCTTCTTTCTTCACAGGACTCATGTCCAACAGGGACTCAAAACTCAAAATGTGTATTTTTACTGCATTTACAAATGACAATAGGCAAAAGAAAACATGAACAATGTGTTACAAGAGACTAACATCTCTAAGAATGTCTCTAACAACTCTTTGCAGCAATGTTTTTTTTTATTCACTGATTAAATTATTAATTATTAATATTATTAATTTTATGTATTGATAAATGTAATTGCTGCATTTTTCCTTAAAGTTCAGATGGGACTGTGCTTCAGTGCAGCAGCCAGTGTCACTGAGGACAGCAGTTGGTTCCTGCATGCAGCCACTGATGGCAGGCAGCTTTCTGCCATTACAGCACTGCAGGAGAGGAGACAGACAGCAGACGAAATACTCTTCCTGTGCTTCACAGGCCTTCTGGCATGATGCATGAAGACTACAGTCACCTGCTTGACCTTATTCGGTACAGACACAGTGGGGTGCTGAGGGACACAGATAAATGGATGAGAAAAGGTCACGTTGCATATGATACATGCTTTCTGTCATGACCACAAAGATTGGTAAAGGGGTGGGCAACGAATAAAGATGGAGTTTAACAACAATATAAACCAAGAACTCTCCTGTCAACATCCACTTCGGTGACAAAATGGTCTCTAGTGAGATTCTGAGATCAGCCAGCTCTCCAGTACAACTACAGATGCACTGCACTGTACCCCATATAGTTTGGTGGCATGACAGTATTTCATGTGCAACGGCTGAAAAAGCACCATAAATGTAGTCCACGCAGCTTATGCGCTATACCTCAAGTCCAAACCATTATTAAATGTCAGCCTATTTCTCATATAAAGCTAATCTGAAATTAAATTATTATTGGCATCCAATGTGTGCCAAAGATGCCATATCGGAGTTGAAAGCTGCTCTCGAGCGGAAATATTATCTGAGAATAATTAGTGCACAAGTCATATGAAAAGAACTGCTTGAAAATTATAATTATTGTAAATAATGATCACCCCCCAAAAATAAATAAATAAATATGCACCCCTATATGAAAAAAAAATAAATGTATATATATATATATATACAGTGGGTACGGAAAGTATTCAGACCCCCTTAAATTTTTCACTCTTTGTTATATTGCAGCCCACACCTGCACAAAAATTAAATAGAAATTACATACACACAAACACATTCAAATATATATGTAAATAAATTAAAATAAATGTATTAAATTTGAAAATGTATATACTATATAATATATGTAATTTATATGTGTGTGAATTAAAATACATTTTAATTAATTCATTAATTTAAAAAAATTTAATGAAAATAGAAATTGTGTGTATACACACACACACAAATAGTATATAATAAATATTTTTTAATGTTCAGCTAAAAGTACAGAATACATTGATATATATACACAGTTATCATGATATACAATTACTCATAGTGTGATATATGATTTTTGTTATATCACCCACCCCTAGTGACCCACATCATCATTAAATCACTGCCACCATCACCGTTATGTACCTGGACAGTCTGGTGATGCTAATGGCAGGCGTCTAGACAGGCATCATCACGTCACGCTGAATCCAACTAGCATGTTATCCCGACCGGCAAACACACACACACACAATTACATGACACACATAAAACATATCTGCTTCAATGTGTCCAGCATGTAGAGCTATGAGAGCATAACTAGCTAACAGGTAAACAGATGCTCAAAAATGGCAGAAAACAATGCACAGACAAATGATTCATCATAAATGAAGTGTTGAAAGCTGATAAAGCTGATAATAACTGGAAAAAAAGAAGGAAATGTAAAGATACAGAGGGCTGTTAGAAGAAATCAGAATGCCGGTACTGCCCGTATCAGCCTGTCAGATTCTCACACACCTTATGTGCCAGAGTGTTACACACAATGACGCAGCATCTCTGCAGCACAGTGAGCAGAGAGGCAGAGAACAGGAGTGAGACAAAAAGAAAAGCGAGAAAAAAGGATAAAGAGCCTACCTGATGAGATCAGCGTGTAGGATCCTGTTCTTCGGCGTGTAGCACAGAGGAAGAGAGAGAAACACAGATGGACCTGGAGAGAGAGAGAGAAAAGGAAAGAAATGTGGCAGGTGAGCTCAAGGTGTCCTCAGAGTTGCCTCATTTCAGTCACGTGACCTCGACAGCTACAACACATGATTCTCGTCAATGGCCAGAGATGCACATGTGTGAGTTTAGTATGCCAGCCTGATAGATTGTAAGCAAGAGTAGAAGTAAAAAAAATTCCTGAACCAGTGAGTGAGCAGAATGTTCCAGAACCAGCTCAGATGCTATAAAGCTATAACGGAGCGCAAATCTAAAGAATGACATTGCAGAAAGGCAATGAAGGCTTTTTCAATAATTCTGTATCTCTCTATATTTTAACAGTTAAAGATAATGATAGGTTCCAAACAGGTTTTCCCAAACACTCCTACTGCCCACTCCACTGAGGCTTTAATCTGATATTCACTCAAACACAAACACACAGCCCCACCCCAAACTCACACCATTGGTCATGAAGCTGACATCAAACCAAATATTCTTCTAATGCAAGTAAGTCCACTTGGCGAGCATTTTTTAAACAACCATGGGACAATATTTATAGTCATGCAGGTACATCTCTCAAAATAAAATCTGACAATAATGGCATCATAAACTGTTCTTCAGCTTAAATCACAAACAAGACTATTATTTCAGGCTTTTAACTGTAAGGTGGGATTTATATTCCTTTATCAAAACTGTAGATAGATAGATGGATAGACAGATAGACGGACAGACAGACAGACAGACAGACAGATAGATGTGTGCTAAATAGTTTGTTGCACTTTGTTAGTTTTACAAAGCAGGGAACTCCAATCTTTTTAATCTTTACTTCTTCTCATTTTTTTCTGCTGTACAGAATCTCTTCCCTCAGTATTCTCAAGTTGGCCACAACTGTCACAGACCATATAAAATACCAGAGCAATGCAGACAGGAAACTTTGATTGGAAATATGACAGAAGCTGGTGTTCAGATGGCCTCAATATTGACTCCCTTCACTTACTGACTCCTCACAATGCAATATGTCCTCCAAACAGCTCTCTGTTCACTAGTGGAGGTGAATGAGGCCTTTATTCAACACTGAAAACCCTAATAAGTTGACTCAACTCAACTGATTGTGTAAACTTGTTCCCTCAATTGAATCGAGTAATCACTGTATCATCAACAATAAGTAACCAATATCATCTGATCAGATTTGCTCTTGCATTTGTTGCTTTATGGAATATGCTTTAGAAAGACAAAGTTAAAGCAGCCAGAGAAAAACTAATAGTTAAGAAATCAAGGTTCAAGAGCCCAACTAAAGCAAACACTGATCTCTATCACGGTGACATCAAACTTTACTAAACTTTTACTTTTCACTAAAACATTAACATCTAAACCTCTGTTAAGTCTCAACAAGGACTTTTGTATGAAATGATAAACAATTTACACAAACTTAGGTTCCCTTTCATGGGAACTTCGAACTGCGTCCTCTAGGGGTCGCTATGGGGAACGCCTCGTCGTGACCCGTGTCTGAAGCATACATTGAAAAAACACCAACTCGTTGGCTGGCGACAGCCATGACGTCACTACCGGTGCGACTATAGTATAAATAGGCGCCGGGAGCACACATCATTCTCTTCTTCGTCTTCATTGACTGTTTTGTTTGAAGCGTGCATTTCTGTGGTAAGAGCGATCTCTATTCATCTCATTATGGCGAGCACTAGCAAAGCGTTTAAGGATGTGTGCGTCCGTGTTGACATTGTTTAACTTCTGATGACACACACGATCTATGCGTTATTTGTTTGCGAAGACCACGCACGCGATGCCTCCGAGGGGGCAATCGGCGTGCACTGCGAGCGTTTTTTCCAAGGGAAAAGCTCCCCGCTCTCGTTTGTCTCTCTTTTCGAGGAAAGAGGCGCAGCCATCTGCTTCCCGCGATTCAGGACCCGCCGCAGCTGAGGCACGGAAGGGAATGAGCTCATGGGGATCGCAGGTGGATCTGGCCGATGAGTTTGAAAGGGGGTTTCCCTTTCGTGATCGTCGGCTGTGCACGAGAGTGAGCCGCTGGAGGATGATGTTATTTCATTAACATTATCTGATTCAGGGGCCAGTGCTCTGCTGAGATCAGCCCAGCAAAAGCAGGAAATAGCTGAGGAGGGCAAAGAAGCTGAGGCTGAGCCTTCCCAATCCTCCTGCCCTGCGTATGATGAGCTTTTGGAAATTATGGATCGCGCCACGGCGAGGCTTTACTTGCCGTAAAGCGGGTGAAGAAAGTGACGTCGCGAAATATCTCAATGAACGTTATTTTTCTGGCCATAACCCTCCAGCTCAGGTGAGCCTTCCTTTCTTCCTGTTTTCCATATAAAGATTGAGAAGGAATGGAAGAGGCCGTTTTTTCCTCACGCATCCATCGATTCCAGCATACAAGTTATGCCAACATCGAGGCGATGCGCAAAAGCGGTTATGAGAAGATGCCCCTATAGAGAGACGCTAGCCAGCTATCTCTCTATGGGTGAGACGATCCTCTAAGACTCCCCTCCTTGACATCTCGCTCGGATGCCAGGGCATACGCAGCAGCAGCAGGTCGGGCTGTCGCTTCCTCCCCCGCCCGCGGGTAGGGATAGGAAGAATCGCGGGTCAAAGGAAGGTAGGTAAAAGACCTAAGGGATGTGATCCAGACAGGGCGTCAGCGCTTTTGTCCGGATCAGAGTGATACCTCAGTATTTACTCATTTCCTTCGGGCGTCTTACATCTGCCCTTATCTGCCATGACACAGGCTTCTGCGGGAGCCTTCGTGATCATCAGGTCCCCGGCGCGTCACTGCAAAAATTTCCTGGACGTCCGGGCTGGGGTTACGCTTTCATGCTACCCTGACTGGTCTACC
>NW_015626394.1:67621-68415 GCF_001515625.1 Sinocyclocheilus rhinocerous
GTAATGCTGTCTTGGGCAGTGCTCCCCTCACCTTTGAGGGTTGTTTTGAGCTTGCCTCTCCCGTTTGGCCCAGTACTTCCGGGTATCTGTAACAGATGCTCGGGAAACTCTAATAAGTGCAGCATGTTAAGCTTTGCGCACTTTTCTACAAATCCACATAAGTGGTAAGTGTGCACGTTATGCTTTGCCCACTTTCTAAAATCCACATAAGTGGTAAGTGTGCACGTTATGCTTTGCCCACTTTTCTAAAATCCTGTATGGTAAGGGTTACGCGTTATTAATCTCGTTCCCTTTCTCTGAGTTGGTTAGGCCCCGGTACCTTGGGCTCCACTCAGCTAGTGTGGCTCTGTCGACACACTCTGGAATCATCGCTCCCCTCACCATTGAGGGTTGTATTTGACCTTGCCTCTCCCGTATGGCCCAGTACTTCCGGGTATCTGTAAACAGATGTTTGGAAAACTTAAAAATCCAAATACTATGGTAAGTGCACACGTTAAGCTTTGCGCAACTTATTAGAAGTACAAAACGAGGATTTCTAAAGAAGAATGTCGGAAGATTTCGATATAAGCCAAGAGGAGGCTAGTTTTCCTTTGCTAAAGTAAGGAAACTTTGCCTCCTTTGCTCCTGTTAACAAACGTTGGTTTTCACGAGACTCACCGGCGCATGCGCAACACTGAACTCATACGTCATCAGCCCGGAGCTGCTTCTGTGGAGGACTGTTGGCGCAAGCTACATTAAAGTAGGGCTGTGCGATATTGAAGAAAAATGCGATATGCGATACCTTGTTAAAAAAA
>NW_015626394.1:68485-68594 GCF_001515625.1 Sinocyclocheilus rhinocerous
TTTTGGACTGACACCCGCTGAGTGGCATTAAACAGCTTGAAAGATCAAAGACAATTTTTAATATAACTCCTATAACTCCGATCTGAAAGAAGAAAGTCATATACACCTA
>NW_015626394.1:74378-83264 GCF_001515625.1 Sinocyclocheilus rhinocerous
GCCCGGAGCTGCTTCCGTGTAGGACTGTTGGCGCAAGCTACATTAAAGTGATTATTACGTCTTGAATATGGATTTTTTTCTTACAAAAACGCATCGATTCGCTACAGGAGGCTTTTGTTCACCCCCCGGAGCCGTGTGAGAAATTTTTTTTTATGGATGGGCGCTTTTTATTTAACTTCTTTTGGACTGATGCATGCAACACCCGCTGAGTGGCATTAAACAGCTTGAAAGATCAAAGACAATTTTTAATATAACTCCGACTGGATTCGTCTGAAAGAAGAAAGTCATATACACCTAGGATGACTTGAGGGTGAGTAATTCATGGGCTAATTTTCATTTTTGGGTGAACTAACCCTTTAATCATATAAGTAAAAACAACATTTGGGTTTACAGTGGAGCACATTTACACTAGACCAACCATGAATAAGTCTTATTATCCTATATTGGATCCGAACCATCAATGATTTAAAGTCAGGTTTTAATTCAACTGGAATTTACAATGCCCCATTTGGTTAATTAAAGGGATAGTTCAACCAAAAATGAACATTCTGTCATTTTATACTCATCCTGATGTCATTTCAAACCCATATACTGTTATTTTTTATGAAACATGGAATATAGATCACAAGTAATTTGGACCATGGTATTTATGGCTGTATTTTTGTCCTTTTTTGAGCTTGACATCCGCAGTCACTATGAACTCTGGTTGTACGGAAAAGAGCTGTAGAGCTTTTGTGTGACGTAAAAAATAAATACATAAATAAACATAATAATAATTTAAAAAAATACAGCATACAGATCAGTGTTGTTGTTTTTTTATTTATATATTATTATAATATTTATTATGCTTGAAATTTGCTTTTATTTTTATATTTTCAGTTTTATGTTTTTATTTTAGTTTTGGTAATTTTGCTTTTGTCATTTTTACTAGATTATATATATATTTTTTTATTCTCACTTTATGTTTTCCATCTAATTTTTATATTTTATTTCAGCTTAATTTCGATTACTGAAAACAAATTTTAATAGTTTTAAAAGAAGGTAACAATAACAACACTGATACAGATTTGGAAAGACACGAGGGTGAGAAAAACTATGACCAAATATTCCTTTTCATTTGAGTTATTCTTTCAAAACATTGGCTTCTTATCATTCTCCTCAGCCCATTTCTCTCTCTCTCTCTCTCTCTTTCAATTTGCTGATGTTTTGCTGACAGTCATTATTAGGCCAGAGCAAAGATGTGTCTTCATTCATCTCTCCCCTTCAGCTGTTCATGCTCTCTCCCATCATCATCATCTCAACAAATGTGGGATTCTGAAGGCACTGCGGACAGGCAGAGGGGCAGAGAACCCTCTAACCCTCCTAAAAACCCCACCCCAAACCTCATACGGATGATTATCCCCCGACCACTGAATGAATGTTCTTTCATGCTTATAGCTTCCAAGGCTCTGAGGCCCGCTTATATTCAGGCACTTTCTTGGTAACATGGGCGTCTGCCTTCCCGAAATAGCGTGTCTGATGGGTTTACCCGTGTGTGGTGTGCCAGTGCTGCATGGAGTAGAATGAGGGTGGGACATGGTAATTAAAAAACACATGTCTGAGCCATGTAAAGCAAACATGAGTGCTCTTATTTGTCTGCATGCTGATTTGCATTGTTGCATTGTAGTTCACCTCAGTTACACAGATTAGGGGTTTCAAGTGTGAGGGCATAATATACATTTTACATAAACTAAATAATAATAATTATAATTATTTTGAAATTATTAATATTAATATAAATAATTATATATACAGTGGTTTGTAATTATGTAAACATATATTACAGAGTGCAAAGCGGTTCAAACTGTGGACATGATCCTCCACATACTGACTCAGTAGAAGCCCCAGAGTGATGGCTAAAGAACAAAGCCTCCAACCTTAAACAGTTACAATCAATTATTTGCAACAAAGACCTATTAGAAATAGAGGTGCCGCTGTTCTTCTTAAAGGGACAGTTCATCCAGAACTAAACATTGCCTTATGTGTTTCACAAAATAAATTAAGTCAAATGAATTTGGAATGAAATGAGGGTGAATAAATGATAACAGAATTTCCTTTAAGACATTGCAAAAGCAGCACCAGTTTGAGGAAATCAGAAATCAGATTTTTGGAAACTATGTTGCCTTACACATACAATTTTCCCACATTGATATATTTAATATAATATAATATAACATCTAAATAATAGTGTAAAATGTTTTTCATCTAAATAATTTTTATTTTTATTTTCGAGCTGCGCAAAACCACGTTCATATTCGCGCGAACAACGGCTCTGTGTAGTTAATGCTGCTCAATGTGAAAGCCCGCAGGTGATGGAGATTTACCGCTGATTACAGAACCGGCTTTCTGACAAGATGCGCGTTAAATATCGCATGCGATTTATCGTGCAGCCCTAATCTAGTCATAATCTTCCCTACACCAGCATATCACAGTGTCCCCACAGCAGATGCTCATGTATACAGACTGAATGCCTCTGCTATGGTGGATCAATCCTAATTAGCCTGATGGCTATTCCATCCCACACAAACTCCAGACTGCATGGAGGCGGACTAGCTGCCCTAAGGTTAGGCCTCCTGTGGGGTGAGTGTGAGGAGGAGAGACATCCTCTAATCCAGCAAACAGCAGCTGCACCCTGGATCTAATCCCCCCTCTATACACAGCCTCAAGCACCGCCAAACATGAGTTAACTGTCAGGCGTCCCACCTGAGACCCGCAAATGTCAGACTTATTCATTATATCACACACTTCTGCTTACAAAGCTGGTGCATTTGTCATCGAGTGTCGATTTAGGCCTCTCCTCTCTTGTGAGAAACTACGTTGTCTTTGATGCTGTTGTCTAATCTTATGGTAAGACAGCTGAAGGTACAACAAGGTTTCTCTGTTTGCTGTTCAATTTTAAAACGCAAATCACAATTTTCGGGAGTCAGCGAGCATGTCGAGCTTTCATGTACATTCGTCTATTTAATCAGGGGTTGGATGTCTCTTAACAGCGTGAACTTTATAGTGCTGTACCTAGATCTCCAAACGTGAATATGTCTCTGATTTATCTCATGATTATGGCCTACGTTACATTTCATTTGAAATTCCAAAAGAAATTTCCAGAAAATCTTTGGCTATCATCTAACTAGTTTTGAATGGTTTAATCTGTGTTTTTCAGTAGAAAGGTTTTCTCCTGAGACCATTAGCTGCTTGCAAGGCATTCGAGTAGAATGGAAAAAGCGCCAAGCCCTGTTATGGCTCAGAGCAACGCTCACCCTGCCCACATCACTGAACTCCAGTTTGCGGCCGGCAGCACTGCCCAGTTGGCCTGACCTGCAACTGCACATAACAACTAACATAACAGGACATTCCCTTTGATTAGCTCCATATAAAGAGATCCCACTCCTACACCAACACGACAACTGCAATGAGACGTCCAAAAAGCTCCAGTTCACCTTTGAGAGCTTTTCAAAGTAAAATGAACATTACTGTAGCTGTTCCAAAATCGTGTAAAACAGCATCCTATTTAAAAAGGAACATCATCTTATTTAAAACACTTTATATACAGTACATCACATAAGCTACATAGTAGGCTACTATTCAGTGCTGCCACAAGAGAGACACAACAGGTTTGACATTAGCATGTTACTAAGCTAAAAATAAAAAAGCAGACAAAATATTCTTTTTTGATCAGATTGAACTATTTTTTATGAAATATAGTGTAGTTTGTTGTCAGTTACCTAACATGCTCGACAGCTAAGTGAGTTCTGACAAGGTTTGGGTCTATAAACGCACAGAGACTGTACTGTTATGTGAAACGGCTTGGGAAGGGGGTTCTCTGTTCATTAAAGGTCCAGAATTGTGTGTAATATCACAAGTTGTGTATGTGTGTAACCATCTGCTGAGCTGTTTAGTCCCAGAAGTGTGGAATCGAATTGATGTAGTCATTATTGCTTTTCTCTATGCTACAGCTACAGTCTGTGTATTGCTTTATAAGGCTGACATTAATAATAACAAATGCTTTGTGTAAGAAGTTGACTTCTGAGATTATAATATGTATATTTATAGTTTGCATATCCATCTTGGAGACATTTAAACTGAACTTGTAGCAACACATTCTGGGATATCATTATCTGCAAAGGAGACATATGATTCTGCCTCAAAATGTGCCTTCAAATCATGATATATTAGGAGGCACACTGAAAAAAAATCGTATGATGAAATAATATACTTGGGTAAATAAACCCAATAAATAAAAAAAATTATTAATAAATATTATTTTAATAAATAATATTATTTGAATAAAAACTGTAGTGCCATGGTATGACATTATATGAAATTATATTAAAATGACTTTTAAGTGAAATTTTAAAAACCTTTCAATAAAAGTGTCAACTGTCTAGCAATAATCGAACATGAAGTGTTGAAAATAAAGCAATAATAGAACGTGAAGTGTTGAACATCAACTCAGATCCCTTGGAATATCTCAGTCATTAGAACAACAAATCTATCTCCTCCCAAGCAGGATCTAGTCTAGGGCTGCACGATAAATCGCATGCGATATTTAACACGCATCTACTGAACTTGTAGCAACACATTCTGGGATATCATTATCTGCAAAGGAGACATATGATTCTGCCTCAAAATGTGCCTTCAAATCATGATATATTAGGAGGCACACTGAAAAAAAATTTAGTGTTTTTTTACTTTTTCCAGTAAAATATCTAAAAGCCTTGAAATGTACTTGAGAAGCAACACTCCATAAGACAGTAAGACTTTACAGATTGCACCTTAAATATACAGTAAGTGTAATTTATCTTACTGCTCTGGAAGATTCTTTCAATTATTTTTAACTTGTTTATACTTCAAAAAACAAGTTAAAGCATTTGCCAGATGTGAAACGGCTTGGGAAGGGGGTTCTCTGTTCATTAAAGGTCCAGAATTGTGTGTAATATCACAAGTTGTGTATGTGTGTAACCATCTGCTGAGCTGTTTAGTCCCAGAAGTGTGGAATCGAATTGATGTAGTCATTATTGCTTTTCTCTATGCTACAGCTACAGTCTGTGTATTGCTTTATAAGGCTGACATTAATAATAACAAATGCTTTGTGTAAGAAGTTGACTTCTGAGATTATAATATGTATATTTATAGTTTGCATATCCATCTTGGAGACATTTAAACTGAACTTGTAGCAACACATTCTGGGATATCATTATCTGCAAAGGAGACATATGATTCTGCCTCAAAATGTGCCTTCAAATCATGATATATTAGGAGGCACACTGAAAAAAAATCTCAATCTCAATTTAGTGTTTTTTTACTTTTTCCAGTAAAATATCTAAAAGCCTTGAAATTTACTTGAGAAGCAACACTCCATAAGACAGTAAGACTTTACAGATTGCACCTTAAATATACAGTAAGTGTAATTTATCTTACTGCTCTGGAAGATTCTTTCAATTATTTTTAACTTGTTTATACTTCAAAAAACAAGTTAAAGCATTTGCCAAAGCAGTAAGACAAAATACACTTATATTAAATATCATATAGTGTTGATTCTCAAATAAATTCATCTTGTTTCAAGGATTTTTAGATATTTAAACTGTAAAATAAGACAAAAGTACTAGAAAAAAATATTATGATTTTTGCAAAGCAAGTATCATGCTATTGCCAGCCTTTTAAAACCGTTTTCACGTGATGATTTAAAATGTCTAGGTAGGCAGTTTACTAGGTTTACTTTTAAGTTTTTCTCAAAGTTGCACTGAGTTCTTTTAGGATACATCTGAGAGTGTGTGAGGGAAAGAAAGTACAGACAGACACAGCCATGTCTTCTTCAATGCAAAGTGAACAAAGCGTCTGGCTTAAAGCTGTAGATTGATCATCTCTCTGTTCTGGGTGCCGCTGTCTGACTCTTTCCTGTGTAATTTCTCTTCCACATTTCTCACACTTTCTTTGCTCCCATTCACCTTCATTCAGAGATTTGAAAAGGTCTGCCCTCTTCTCTTGAGGTACCTGGAGTACTTCAAAGACACACCACAGGCAAAGTCCTTCATCTCTGCAAACTGCATCCATAATGAAGGTATCTTCCCGGCTCTTAGCAGTCTAATGGAACTGCAATATTTACTTGACTCATCTTTCGCACTTACTGTTTGCAAACAAAACTTGTCGTTTCAACTCGCCAGACTGCCAGTGCTTCACTCCGAGGACATTCCAAGGTGTCAGATTGAAAATAATCTCACCCCTTTTCCTTGGTGGGAAAATTGTAAGTTCACAGCCTGGCTGGAAATAGCCAAGTAAAATGCACATTTAAGATCGTTTCCCTGTTGGAAAATTCATATTTTAAACTAGTGGCTGGAACATTGTAGGGTATGTGATTTCTAGCTGGCCTAAGATGGTCATAAGCTAGTTCAAGCTGCTCATTAGTCAAATACCAGCCTGGCCACTTTGGCAAATTACCCATAGTTGGGTACATTGAACTTTTAAAAAAAAAATTCCTGTTGGGAAATCCATCTCAAACTGGTAGCTGAAATATGGTAGGGAATGGAATTTTTAGCTGATCTAAGATGGTCATAAGCTAGTTCAAGCTGGTCATTAGTTACAAAAACCAAATGACCAGCCTGGACCAACTAGAAACAAGCTGCATGTACAAGCAACCATATCGAGATGGATTTTCCAGCAAGGAATTATCTTTCTTTTTTTCAGAAGACAAATTTGGGCTTTTTTGTCTATGTGATGCAAGTTTTGTACTGAAGGACCCTTAGTCACAAATAGGGATGTAACGATTAACCGCGAGCCGGTTGAAAATCGATTTAAATATGTGACGATTCAAATCGGTTGAGATGCTAAACAAATCGCGATTCAATTAGGGGTAGTTTACATGAATGTATGTCTGAGGGGAACTTACAGTCTTTAGAAAAGTTCATCTTGCCTCTGAACAATGCATATTAAAGTAGTGTTCATAAGCGCAGCTCTGCTTTGTTTACAGCGGTAACCAAGGAAACACTATCATTGCTGTTCATAAGCACAGCTCTGCTTTGTTTACAGCGGTAACCAAGGAAACATGAAACCAAGGAAACGCTTTAAGCGCCACCTGCTGGCAGAGAGTGAATCTGCGTCTCATTCAGCTCTGCTGTTTCATGCAGATATTTTTGTTTATAGTTTCACAAAACTGAAGTCAAATCATTCTGTTTTTGCTTCAAATTTCGAAATTATACAATCTAATTTAGATTAAAAAAACTGCTCATGTTGTATGTATGCGGCATCTTTGTTTGGATCATGATTAAAATGCAGTGGTTGCCTCTAATTTTAAATGGAAAGAGCACAGACAAAGCCTTATTTTGAAAAAATAAGCCTAGATTTATTTTAATAAAGCCTAGATTTATTTTATTTGTGTTACTTATTTATTTGATTTGGGGCTTGTTTTAAAATTTCAATATCGTGAATCGAATCGAATCGTGAGTTGAGTGAATCATTACATCCCTAGTCACAAAGCAGGAAATGTGACCCAGACCCAGCTGCCGTTCCACAGCTCCAATCCAACAGAAAACATAGATATCGGACACCAGATGGCCAAATCACAGTGTTTAATTGCTCTACAACGATTTTCACTACATCAATTTATTCATGAATGTTTATAGGAGTGGGCTATATGAAATTGTTTGCAATGGTTTAACAGCCACATCCACACACACACACACACACATGCACTGCAGTAGACAAGGGTCCTTTCAAGAGGGTCTGTTTTCCTCTCGTAAACAGCCGTGCTTCTCTACTAAATGGGCTTCCACCCCCAGCTCCTCTCATATCCTCCTCACATATGGACTCCCCCACCGAGAAAGAGAAGGCGGCTGTGAAAGAATTACAAGAGAGGGGGTGGATTCAGAAACACGTGACTGAAAGAGGAACAAGAAGAAAGGAAGAGCGACACTGAGAACAGAAATATTTAAAGATGGCAGTCAAGGACAATAGCAGCGTGGGGCATTTCTAAAGAAGTAAAGGTTAAAGTTCAACTTGATGGTATCCTTCTGCTTGGGAAAATGAATCAGAAGGAGGATAGCACTGTTTTTTAACCTGTTTTGTTTTCGTCCAGTTCTCTGCCTATACCTCATAACCTTCTGTCATGACTAAATTGAATCATATATATGCTGTTCGACACTAACAATGCAGCAGTAATCAGTTATCAGCTAATTTGTCCGCATACCATCAACTCAGGAAGAAAATCATTACATGTTATATGAGACAGGTTTAGACCAGCTGTAATGGCTCCAAGGAATAGACCAGCAAAAAGAACTGATCAGCCGTCTGTGAATGTGTTTAAGGATTCCTCCCCAATTGTAAATCATCCCCACTTTCACATGCCCAAAAAAGAAAAAAAGCCCCATGAAATCATTATCGTAACAGCCCCAGACACACATGCGGGGAGAGGGGATTTCACTAGCCATAGCTCACTCCTGACAGAGGAAGTCCCAGACTCCAGCTGTAGATCTAGAGAGGTGATGAAAACAGATGAAATCAGTTGTTTCTACAATGCAACTGAAATAAAATTGACTACTGCTGACTCCTCTCAAGTGATAATTTCATTCATTATACTAAGAGAAATTCAGGTGTTACAGCAGCTAAACAAGATGAGTAGGGATGCAACGATTATAGATTTTGTTGGTACGATTATTGTTTCTACGAATAAAAACCAAAAATTGTAGCCATGGTAACCACAAATGAACAATGGTTTTGTTACTTCAAATAATAATTTACAAAGACGTATTCAGATTTTTAAATTTTTTTTTTGTGGTAATAAAAGCAGAACTAACCGAAAAACAGCCTTTAAAATGACTTAAAATTAACCAAAAACAATCAATGAGGCAATAATGATTG
>NW_015626394.1:83455-83881 GCF_001515625.1 Sinocyclocheilus rhinocerous
TTATTAAAAAAATAATTTTACAGTGAACGCAGTAGGCTAAGCACACGTAACGCGCCATTCCCGCATCCGCGCCAGCCTCACGTTTGCGGCTGACTGATGGATGCCCGGGAAAGCACATCAGCAGTCGGGCGCCGAGAAAAGAAAAAGAAAGAAAAAAAGCCTAAAATGAAGACCGTGCATCACTTTCAGTTTCAGGTACGTTCATAATCCTGTGAAACCTTTTTGGCTGTTGACGTTAATAAGGTGTTTTAATGTCGGAAATAATTTCACCACCACCAACGCATCTAATATTCTCTCTGAGTTTCCATGTTCCCTAACAAAAATAAGCCATGGTTTTACTACGAATAAAAACCAAAAATCATGGTTCTTGTAGCCATGGTAACCACAAATTAATAATGGTTTTGTTACTTCAAATAATAATTTACA
>NW_015626394.1:86914-105628 GCF_001515625.1 Sinocyclocheilus rhinocerous
TATATGTATGTATAATTATTAAAAAAATAATTTTACAGTGAACGCAGTAGGCTAAGCACACGTAACGCGCCATTCCCGCATCCGCGCCAGCCTCACGTTTGCGGCTGACTGATGGATGCCCGGGAAAGCACATCAGCAGTCGGGCGCCGAGAAAAGAAAAAGAAAGAAAAAAAGCCTAAAATGAAGACCGTGCATCACTTTCAGTTTCAGGTACGTTCATAATCCTGTGAAACCTTTTTGGCTGTTGACGTTAATAAGGTGTTTTAATGTCGGAAATAATTTCACCACCACCAACGCATCTAATATTCTCTCTGAGTTTCCATGTTCCCTAACAAAAATTAGCCATGGTTTTATTCTACGAATAAAAACCAAAAATTGTAGCCATGGTAACCACAAATGAACAATGGTTTTGTTACTTCAAATAATAATTTACAAAGACGTATTCAGATTTTTAAATTTTTTTTTTGTGGTAATAAAAGCAGACCTAAGCGAACAACAGCCTTTAAAATGACTTAAAATTCACTAAAAACAATGAGGCAATAATGATAGGTTAATTAATAATAATCATATGGTTTCATTGAATGACACTGTTAAAAATACATAATGTAATACAAAATAAACAATTTATGTACGTACATTACATATTATTACAAATACCTGCAAAGGGCGCCAAAAGCCTGGTAATTGCTGTTGCTACACTTGCAAGACGATAAAATCTATTGATATCAATAATATTGACCAAACATTTAATTTAAATATCCACTTAATCTTTCATTTTTGGCCACTTTTTCGCGATAGAAATGCTACAGCCAAAATGACTTAAAATTCACTAAAAACAATGAGGCAATAATGATAGGTTAATTAATAATAATCATATGGTTTCATTGAATGACACTGTTAAAAATACATAATGTAATACAAAATAAACAATTTATGTACGTACATTACATATTATTACAAATACCTGCAAAGGGCGCCAAAAGCCTGGTAATTGCTGTTGCTACACTTGCAAGACGATAAAATCTATTGATATCAATAATATTGACCAAACATTTAATTTAAATATCCACTTAATCTTTCATTTTTGGCCACTTTTTCGCGATAGAAATGCTACAGCCTCTACAATTTCAAAACTTAACCATGGTTTTATCGTAGTAAAACTGCTTAATTTTCTTTTGTGTGATTTCTGAATGCTTGAGACTATAAAATCAGACAACTGTATTAATAAAATCATAGCCATAGGAGGTAACTGTCTTTTTTTGTTGTTGTTAAAACTATGTTTTATTACACTGACTGCTCTTAATTTACTTATGTTTTTTTTTAACTAACAATAACTGTTTATTTAAAAGTGCACTCAGTAATTCTTCAGTGACTGATATATTCTGCTTCATTTAATGCAGGGTCAATGCTGAAATTTGTTACAAAAGAGGATGAAGCGGTACCTTTAAGCACTGGAGGGGGCACAACGATAAAATTCTGCTTAGGGCACCCATTTGGCCAGCAGCGGCCCTGCAAATATAGATCAAATTTCTAAAATTAAAAATGATAGAATATACACTACTGTTAGGGTCAGAGACTTTATTTATTTATTTTTTATTATTATTATTGGAAAGAAATTATTACTTTTATTCAGCAAGGATTCATTAAATTGACATAATTTTTAACTCTCACTTATCACATAACTTATCACTATTTCAAATAAATGCTGTTCTTTTGAAATTTCTGTTCATTAAAGAATCCTGAAAAAAACACTGTATACACAAAAAAAAGCTATTTTCAACACTGATAATAAGAAATGTTCTTGATCACCAAATCAGCATATTAGAATAATTTCTAAAGGATCATGTGACACTGAACACTTAGTTTTACCATCACAAGAATAACAACATTTTGTAATTATAAATATTTCACAATATTATTGTTTTTACTGCATTTTTGATCAGATATATGCAGCCTTGAGAGACTTAAAATTCTTTTTTAAATAACTTTTTTTTTTACTTTAAAATACCAACCCCAAACGTTTGAACAGCGGTGTACTTCCATAGAGAATGCATTTAACAAAAAGTGCAAAAAAGTCTGCAACCTCAGCTACTGTGTGAATATAAAGGTAAACAAACAGACTAAAGTGGAATGCAACATGGTGTAGTGAGGTATTTTTCATAATGGCTGAGAACCCAAAGGTCAAGTTTTTAGAGGCCCTGGAGAAGTCATTGATCATCATTTACAACCAGTATGATGACTTTAGATGCTACAGGACCCTCCCAGGGGATCCTAATACTTTGGATCCACAAGTACCTTCATTAGCAATGATCCATGTCTGAATTATTTATTTAAGAGCTAATTAATGGATATAAATGACGTATCCTGACAAACAATCAGATTAATGAAGCATACTGTAAATACTGCACTCACATAAACAAGCACGCGAACAAGATTCTGACGGACTCGTAGGAGGGGGGTTTCTGTCTGCCAGGATGAATCACTTCATTCTCACACAACTTCAGAACTTCTCTCCAATTGTGCTTCTCTTGATTCCAGACCATTCACAGGGGTACTGAATTGCCGCTTGCTCGTAGAAAGAACCTAAACATTACTACATTGCTGTTGTTACGGGGCTGACGAGACGTGAGACGTGCGGATCCAATTGCAAGCTATTTATTAGGAGAAGACAGAGACGTGGTCATAAAACAGGCATGGGTCAGATAATGGCAGACAGGTATATGGCGGGCAAGACACAAGAAGAAACCTAAGGCTAGCGGAGGTGAACGATCGGCAAACAGAATCAAAGGGGCGAGACTAGAGGGATAAGTCCAGGTACAAGGCAAGGTCCAGGCAGGGGCAAACAGAATCAAAATAGGGCAAGACGAGAGGAGGAATCCGAGAGACACAGGCGAAGATCAAGAAACGAGAACACGACTTTATTTATTTATTTTTTATTATTATTATTGGAAAGAAATTATTACTTTTATTCAGCAAGGATTCATTAAATTGACATAATTTTTAACTCTCACTTATCACATAACTTATCACTATTTCAAATAAATGCTGTTCTTTTGAAATTTCTGTTCATTAAAGAATCCTGAAAAAAACACTGTATACACAAAAAAAAGCTATTTTCAACACTGATAATAAGAAATGTTCTTGATCACCAAATCAGCATATTAGAATAATTTCTAAAGGATCATGTGACACTGAACACTTAGTTTTACCATCACAAGAATAACAACATTTTGTAATTATAAATATTTCACAATATTATTGTTTTTACTGCATTTTTGATCAGATATATGCAGCCTTGAGAGACTTAAAATTCTTTTTTAAATAACTTTTTTTTTTACTTTAAAATACCAACCCCAAACGTTTGAACAGCGGTGTACTTCCATAGAGAATGCATTTAACAAAAAGTGCAAAAAAGTCTGCAACCTCAGCTACTGTGTGAATATAAAGGTAAACAAACAGACTAAAGTGGAATGCAACATGGTGTAGTGAGGTATTTTTCATAATGGCTGAGAACCCAAAGGTCAAGTTTTTAGAGGCCCTGGAGAAGTCATTGATCATCATTTACAACCAGTATGATGACTTTAGATGCTACAGGACCCTCCCAGGGGATCCTAATACTTTGGATCCACAAGTACCTTCATTAGCAATGATCCATGTCTGAATTATTTATTTAAGAGCTAATTAATGGATATAAATGACGTATCCTGACAAACAATCAGATTAATGAAGCATACTGTAAATACTGCACTCACATAAACAAGCACGCGAACAAGATTCTGACGGACTCGTAGGAGGGGGGTTTCTGTCTGCCAGGATGAATCACTTCATTCTCACACAACTTCAGAACTTCTCTCCAATTGTGCTTCTCTTGATTCCAGACCATTCACAGGGGTACTGAATTGCCGCTTGCTCGTAGAAAGAACCTAAACATTACTACATTGCTGTTGTTACGGGGCTGACGAGACGTGAGACGTGCGGATCCAATTGCAAGCTATTTATTAGGAGAAGACAGAGACGTGGTCATAAAACAAACATGGGTCAGATAATGGCAGACAGGTATATGGCGGGCAAGACACAAGAAGAAACCTAAGGCTAGCGGAGGTGAACGATCGGCAAACAGAATCAAAGGGGCGAGACTAGAGGGATAAGTCCAGGTACAAGGCAAGGTCCAGGCAGGGGCAAACAGAATCAAAATAGGGCAAGACGAGAATCAGTGCTGTGTGCAATCAACTGTGTGTGTGTCATCAGTGCAGTGGATGATGGGATATGTAGTCCGGGGTGATATGCAACAGTGTGTAGTGCGAGAGTCAATGAAATGGGAAGGGTGACCTCTGATGGCTAGCAGACGGAAGTTCATGGACCGGATACGTGACAGCTGTGATGAAGCTCTGCCTGAACAAGGGTCTGTGAACCTCTGAGCATTAACCAGGCCAATATGAGGGACTATAGTGGTAGCCATAGTGGTGTTGGGCGTGTGACACTCAAGAGTAGACAGATATTTCACAGTTTTTTTTACAAGATATGGCATAAACAAGTCAAGCAATTACAGCCTGCCGTGCTAATGAAGTCTCCTCTTGCTAACAAGTAGGCAGCCAATGATGCTTCATCTAGGGCAGGGATGGGCAACCGTATACGGCCCACAGTGTCTTTTAGTACAGCCCACTGGATCACATTAGACTCGGATGATCAATTTGAAAACATTTGAAAAGCAAGTCACGTAAATATTGCTTTCAGTTTATGATGTTAATACTATCTCCAACCAGGAGATGTCGCTGTAGTTTCCAGCCACTCCCGTATTAATTTCAGCGTAGTAGCACGTGCACTCTAATGTAAACATTCATTAACATTAGCAAATAATAAATGAAAAACTGACCATGAAAACAGTATTTTCCAGTCAAGATGGTAAACAGATTATCTTTTTACAAAGTTCAAGGGGATACCCATATCTTTGGATTGTTTGGAAATCTGTATTTTATTTAAATCGCCATCACACCACTGCTCACAAACAACGGGGATGCCAGAGTTGCACTTGCCTCAAATTTCAAAGGTAAAATTCATAGTCAACAAAAGCTTTTTGCCAAATGCATGACAGAAATGTTTGCACTGGACTATGTTCTTATTAGGGTTTCCGCGGGTCCTTAAAACGTCTTCAGTTAAATTGTTTACATTTAAGGCCATGCAAACTCTTAAATGGTACAAAAAGTCTAAATTATAAGAGTATATGGATTAATATGATGATTAAACTTCAAAAGGCTACGATTTCACTGAATAAACTGCGGTTATTGCGGTTCCTGGTGTACTGCGGTTACCGGGGAAACCACTATATGCGCAGTTCCGAAAGTGAAACCTGCTGGCAGAGAACGAATTTGCTTTTTCAAAAAGCCCATCTGCTATTTTTGCTACATATTTTTAAATGTGAACCAGTGGATCGACAAAAAGCTAATGCATTATAAAAATCTAAACAATTAAGACACTAAGATATACTGTATTTATATGTTATTTAATATAATAATTAATTGAAAATAACTGTTTAAATTAATATAATAATTGATACTTTTGACTCATCCCTTTTCTTAAAAATTGTTTAAAGGCTGAAATGTGAAGTGCAGATCTTAAAAAGGTCTTTAAAGGTCTTAAATTTGATTTTAAAAATCCTGCAGATACCAGGTTATTTTATGGTACCATTTGGAATAACTTTTTTTTTTTTTTAATTAAGCCTTTTTAACTGTCCTTTTAGGTTGTTTTGTGAATGTTCTGTAGGCCACTAATAAAAAAGGACCTCCGTATATTTGTTTGTTGCAAATTTACAGACAATGCAATTGAAATGTTTACTTTGGCTTGTCGGGGTAATATTTCTGTCCACTGACAACAAAGTTTTCCTTCTGAATTAGCATAACTGCACAAGTTTTATACTTAATAAAATCTTTAAAAACAAATGACATTAGTTATACTTTCATTCACCTTCAATACCTTCAATAAAAAGGAAATTGAGTAAGACGGTGTAAAAGGTGTGTGGACGTGGATTAGTAATCTGGCCCCTTGGTATAAAGGAGAAAAAATGCTGGCCCTCGTCACTATCAAAGTTGCCCATCCCTGATCTAGGGAGATCATCAGCATTTGTCAAAACATTTCTCGGAACACATCTCACAATATGAATTACTCAGTGAGGTGACACTATCAGGACTAAATAATGCTTTGGTGAGTTGCTAACTAAACAAAAGAAAAGTTTGCAAATTTCAATGGTTTTCTACGTCTGTGGAATAAATATATTATGAAGAACGTTTCTGCTGTTTAATATTCATACGATTAAGTCAATGGGCTTCAAAAAAAATGTAGGAAAGTTAATCCACATAACTCTAAAGTGACACAATCACTTCAAAACATTAATGCATACATGCATCTATCAAAAATGGTGACACAAACCTCAGACTTCATTGTGTTTGGTTACATGACGCAGGAACTAGGGCTCAAATGATTAGTCAACATTATCAACAATGTGAGAGTAAAAAATTGTTGACAAATATTATTGTCGTCGAATACTCGTTTGATCCTATATGACCTAATGTACGGACCTACAATAATGTGGTGTGACAAGTGTGGTGCTGTAGCGCAAGACTGTAATTCAGCCCTCCTGGCTGCAATCCAACAGAAGAGGACACGTTTAGATGAATATGTAAATATGTGTGGTGCACTTTCCTTTAAAGGTCACATATTTTACACCTTTCTGGTGTTTTATTTTAAGTCTTGATGTCCTTAAGAATATATATTTGCAGTATAAGTACCAAAAACCATCTCAATATATTTTTACAGCTCCTCTCTCAAGAGCTCTGCAAAGAACAGGTCGATTTTGGTCTTTATACTAATTAATATTCATGAGCCTCTCAGACCTATTGTTTTCTGAGTGATGCATGGACAGGCCAACCACAGGTAACTAGGGTCATGTATGCTGTAAGCGCTAGCTGGAGGCAGCAAAACAAAGGGGAAACTGGAGGCGGCCCATTCAAACCATTGAAACTTATATGGTAGTTACATAGCACCTAGACCTCAGTTATCATGAAAAAAGCCAGGAAATATCAGTTTTGACTATATGGGACCTTTAAATAATAAAATAAACATCTAAAATGGCAGCATGGGAAAACAGCAGTTAAGAAAGCATCTGATCATAGTGATGTGGGTATGCTTGCACTAGCTTTGCAATTGGCAATCCAGTAAAGTAACGTCACATTTATTTACGTAACACTTTATGCAACAGATTGTTTTAAAGCGAGCAGCTTTACATTATCCAACATGAAAAAACAGTGTCAGTGTTGCTTTCAGTTATAATTACAAATTGATTTTCTGTCATAAAGCAGCTCTATATGTATATGTATAGAATACGTTTTACTCAATAATTTAACTATTCACAAAATCTGAATGATCCATCAAACCCTACTGATTAATTTGTAAATAATTGACGATTAGTTGATTAGTTGTTCTAATAATCATTAGATTAATCGATTATCAAAATAATTGTTTGTTGCAGCCCTAGTGGGAACCAATGAAGTCTGTGGTTTTTGTCGCCAAAATTGATGTAGTATGTGTATGCAGACAGAGTTTTTATTTTTGGGTCAACTAACAGATGTCCCACTAAGAAGTTCATGTCCTTTTACACGAGAAGACAAAGTGGATCTGCACCTCATCTGCGAAGAGACCACTGACAGCAGCTTCCCGACAGCTAAAACAAGGTACAGGATGTATACATAACCATCCAAATTACACATGACTTCCTCTCATCCATGTGGCGGGCGCTGCTCTCCACAGGCGGCCCGCGCTTACCACATCTTCTCTTCAGACCCAGCTGGGATATCATTTACACAGCAGCACCAGATGCTAAACCACTCAAATTCATCACCTGCCTACAGCCATCCTCATTTAATTTCACTTAGGCTATTCATTCAAAGCAATGTCTTTGGAGAAACAAGTGACTGCAGAACAATGTGAAGCCTTCCAGCATGATAATAACTAAATGCTAAGGCAATGAGCAATGAGAAGTAATGAGATGTGTCCTCAAATGAAACCAATAATATCAAAGCAAAATAATAAGATGTTGAAGATCTTGTTCCTTTTTCACAAACGGACACATTGGGGTATTTGTTTTGGCCAGCTTAGCTGCTGACTAACCCTTTCCTAAATACTGAGCAAAGCGGGTTGTGCAAAGACTCTTCTGCTCCAAGCTGTGGGTGGCTGGCAACCAGAACTGTTACCAGGGCAACACTCAGAGAGTCAGTCTCCATGGCGACAAATAACAGCATTAGAAAGACCTTCAAGAGACGGATGGAAACAAAAACCACCGGCAGTAGTTTCTCCTGGGCTCTGAATGTCCCTCAGATGACTCGCTTTGATGCTTTGCCTCTCCTAGGATGGCTAAATATACTGAAGCAGCCATTGCTATTACACAAATCCTGTATATTAAATCTGTTTCGATTTCACAGTCCACAGTGCTTTGTGAACTGCTTGCATCTAATGGAAAGGGCATCTCAGCCTTCCAGGGTTGTGTGCCATTCAGAATTGTATTGAGAATGGCTTTTGAATTCCAATTCAGTTCCTGAAATTGGCTGCAAAATTACGATTGAAATTTAAATGAAAGGAAGTAGATTTGTTATTTTTTATTTTTATACATAATTAGATAAAGTAGACAAACAGGATGGATGGAGTTTATATATTTAGTTAACTTTTGCCATTCAAATTTCCTTCTAATCTCCTGTGAAGTGTGCCAATTTGATTCAAAATGAAAAGGGATGAAGGGTTCAAAATGAATGAAAAATAAACTCATTCTTTGAGAAAGGGATCAAAATGAATTAAAATGGAACTAATTCATTGATTTCAAATTTTGCACAACCTTGAGACAACAAATTTTAATGTATTTTTTAATGTATTTGAATGTATTTAATGAGGTCATCCCTTGATATTTGCATAGAAAGCCAGAGTAATTTTTTGTCTATGGTTCCTGTGCACCCATTTGTAAGGAACAGCATGGCACAGCCATTAAAAATTCACAATAGTATTACTGCTAATTACCTCTGTGGGGCTTTGGTCTGAAGCAATTTTCATATCTTGGGTCATTAATCACCTGCGTTCATATACCTCATGAGAATCTGACCTCTCTCTTCACCCTGATGGAGACTTCTTTCTATGGAGGTGATTATATGAACTGTGCTTGAATGATTATCTTATTTAACATGCTGTAAAGCTGTAAAGAGAAAACAATTTAAAAACAACTATTTACACTCTTGCTTTAATACAGTCTCAGGAGACAGGAAACAGGCCATTACCTGACACTTTCTTCTGGTAGCATGCATGAGTCAAACAGGTCATAGAGGTCACGGCTCTCGCTGACCCCAGGGTCAGTTTAATAAGTGTTCCACTGAGGGATCCATTCTTTCCATGAGTAGGACTGTCTTTCATGGCAATCAAACTCCCAACCTCTGGGATGCATATGTCAATAACCGCAGCCAGGAAACCAAGCAGTGACTCCAGCTGAACAACGTTGCAAAATGTAAAAGGGCCTTTTTTCAGACCTTTCAAATGATTTTATGCTTTAAAGCTTTAAAAAAGGATGTCCCACAGAAAGAGCACAACCAAAAATTTGGGTTTAAAAAGTGTGTTCATGCATTTGGCTCTGTTAGTTGGGATAGTTGATCCAAAAATGAAAATCTGTCATCTTTTACTCACTCTCATGTTCTTCTAAAACTTCTTTCTTCTGTGGAGCACAAAGGAATTATATATAGGAAAATGACTGTGCTGATCTTTTTTACGCAATTTTTGGTCAAATAGAGATGCACTTTAGAGTCGTTTATTGTAATGATCTTTAGCTGTTATATACTCTAATATTTTTTATTTTATCTAGAGCCAAACACACTTCATTCAAGCCCACTCTGTGTGCGTTGCTTCTCTATAAAAACACTAAAGCGCCATTAACAGCTGCGGATGACGCAGTTATTTTAACAACAGAAGTAGAAAAACAGTGAGCAGCAAAATAGATTGATACTTTTTCTAAAAAAAAGTGCAGAAATCAACAATGCTGAAAATATAGTTATTTTTACCTATCATACATACGTTTAGGACTCTGACCATCTATCTATCTATCTATCTATCTATCTATATCGCTATGGGTTGTATATATATAAATATATATATATATATATTGGACCTCCACTGTGAAGGCAATATAGAGACCAAACTTCTTAGAACTATAATGGAATACCCCTGATCTACAATGTCAATATGCTGTGTTATTGTATTCTGGATCTTTTCAGTCTGTTTATTTTTCCCACGATTGACTGTTCCCTCATCTATTTAAGCATCACATAAAAGATGAAACTTTACAGACTTAAATACATTCTCAAGTACATTCATAAGCAGATAAGGATGCAGATTATTTCTGGGGTAAACACAACTAATCTCATTGTGCTTTCACCTCATTTCTTTCAGTCCCTCCAGACTCATTGGTCTTTTCCAGGCCAGCTTTTCAACTCTTCAGAGAGCCACAAAGAACCAACTCTTTGGGAAATTTCATATTCCTATCTTGTCTTAGTGGGGGTTTTAGATGTAGTCCACTGAGACCTCACAGCAACTCTGACTGGTTCAACTATACTTTCCACAGAAACCACACAATTAATGTTATGTGTGAGGAGAAACTATGGTCCGCTTAAACAAGTTCAGAGGGGAAACACACTTATACAAACACGCCATAGTATACTGATCCATTTGATCCTAAATCACGTTCATTTCAAAGACTTTCATAGGCATGGCCTGTCAGCAGCTGTTGACTTGGGAGAACGCAATCATGTTTTTCTCAGGGCTTCTCCTTTATCTGGCGTTTGGACAGACAGCTAGAGATGCTTCAAAAAACATGTGCCTTGGATAAGCACAACAGAGCACTGACACCGCAAATAAAAAACACAAAGCTGCTTCTATTTTCAATATAGGAAGTTACGTGAGAACAAAAACACAAGAGCGCAAAATAAGTCAGTCAAGACGTTTTTTGTCACTTCTCATTATACGTTATTCCAGGACCAACATCGGGGGGTGAAAACATGAATTCAAGTGATGGCTCTTGTTCCTCCAGAACCACAGAAAGAAAATAAAAGCACTATAAAAAAATCATAAAAGTGATCCATATAACTTGTGTACTATATTCCAAGCCTTCTGAAGTCATACTATAGCTCTGGGTAAGAAAAAAGAACAGAATTTAAGCAGTTATTTATTGGAAATGTTGACACCAGTTATATGTAGCTCTCTTTAGCAAATTCATAAGAAAATTTGAGATTTGTATATGAACCATTGTTTTATGTTTGATCTTTTCAGTGAGTCAGTGGATCCAAAATTTATCTGAATGATAAAGCGAATAATGAATTTCAGTCTATTGTTTTTAAATCGTTTAAAGATATAGTTCACCCAAAACATGAAAATAAAGTCATTAGGTTCAGGTTTGGTACAACATGGGGTTCTTTACGTTTTCATTTTTGTGTGTGAACTATCTCTTTAAGTTCTTAACAAATTGGAGATGACAGTAAAAGATTACTGACTGATCATGATCAGTGACTTGTAATGAAGTTTAAAGGGACTTTTGAAGCTCAAAGCTTTGATTTGCTTGGATTGTTCCCAGAGCTGGATGGAGGAAGCCATACAGTATGATGTATGACGGTAGCTGGATCCTATAAACTTGATGAGAAAAAAAATAGAATTTTGGGACACATTTAATGTTTAATGTGGAATTGAGCACAGTGTATACAAAGAGACATGAAGGAGTCTGGATTGCAACACGGGGAACTCCCTTGCTCAAAGCCTTTTCCTGCTTTGGGATTTTATATGCAAAATTGTAAAGTTTTTGTTTTTGGGTTTTTTTTTCAAAGAAACTAATACTTTTATTCAGCAGTAATGCATTAAATTGATCAAAAATGACAGTAAATACATTTATAATGTTATAAAACATTTCCATTTCAAATAAATGCTGTTCTTTTTAACTTTATATTCATCAAGCTATCATGAAAAAATGCATCAGTTTCCAAAAAAATATCAAGCAGCACAACTGTTTTCAACATTGACAATAATTTCTTGAGCACCAAATCTTATTAGAATGATTTCTTAAGAATTATGTGACATTGAAGACTGGAGTACTGGCTACTGAAAAGTCAGCTTTGCAGTCACAGGAATAAATTACAATCATAAAATCTATTATTTATCATCTTAAAATGTATTAAAAAGAAAAACAGCTATTTTAAATTGTAACAATATTTCTGATTCATGACTGAATCACTTAGGGTGCTTTCACACCTGTAGATCGATTGCTTTGTTCCGAAACAGGGATTAAAATTATTACAATGTTGCTTTTTATTCTTGGTGCGGTTCTCCGTTAAGTTTCTAAATGGACCAAATTTGTTAATACAAGTCACGCGCGTGTAAACTGTTCTCTCATTGGTCAACGTTTCACGGTTTATTTTCCGGTATTCCACTTAGCTGTCACGGCTGTCATCCGTCAGGATGGAACGACAACAACCATAAATTTATCATTTTGAGCAGGAGTCCAGGATTCATCGGGAAAACATTTTTAAAATGCACCTACTAGGAAGAAGAGCAATAAGACGGCATTATAAAATGAAAGTGTGCTTTTTTATTTTGAATGGCGAAGACGTTCACCCACAGACATTCACAGGTTCATTTTGAAGTATTAGCATAACAACAAAGCTGATGCTTTTCACGGAACTTACGTAATTACCCATCATACATTGTGATATAGCCTGGTTCGTTGTAGTTTGATTTGTGAATTGAATCAACACAGAAAAGAACCGCCTCAAAAAACAAATTGTTCACTGATCCAATTCACAAGTTCCTAAACGATCCAATCATAATGGTTCTCATGTTAACAACATAAATTTAAGTCTGTCTCTCACAAAAACTTTTCACTTTTCTCATTTTAAATTCTTTAAAAATGTGTGTTCATGAAAAAAAATCTTACAGGTACAACATAATGACTGAACTATTGCTTTAACAAACCTAATCAAACTCAAAAAATGTGAGCAGTGCTTTCATTGGTCAATTTACAATCTCAACATCAGCCCCTTCATAGGCACAATAAAGCTAAAAACATTTTGCAGTGGAAGCTTGTGATACTTGTTATTGACTAGCATTTGTGCTCCCAAATTGTGGTCAGAAACTCCCTACTGAAAACTCAGTCACGATTCACAGAAACCTCGAGCCACCTTGCGCTTGTGGCACGCTTGAGAGTGTTCCGCCCCCGACAGATGAGGGGAGAGCAATCTCACGGGCCTGGCTCTTTAACAATACAGATTTACAGAGCAGCAGCCCACACACTGCTGCCTACACATGGGCGTCACATCTCCCCACACAGCTCTGACACCCCTTCTGGCCACACTGTTTGGAGACGAAAAGAAGTGTGGAATTCTGGGTAATGGCAAAATGAGTCACTGTGGTCACTTTGTACCCCTCGGCTCCACCTACCTACCTGCACCTATTCACATCCCACACAGAGGACGCAACACACATTAACGTCTTTCAGCCCACACATTCACCTCCAACACACACACACACACTTGTCTTCAGCCCACACACAATCAAGTAGTTGCTCAAGGAACGTCCTACGCCTGCCATGGCTGCTCCTCAAATGTCTTGCAGTCTCTCGGATGTCTGTCACACAATACAGTAAAAGCATTCCTTCATAAAAGAGAGGAGAGATATTTCTTAATCGCTGTCTTCTTCTTGCCTTTGAGAAACAATCACTATTGTGGGCATAATGAAGCTTTATGAGAAAGTGAGAAATGTGTTAGATGTTTTAAAAATATAAAACGGTTTCTTTATCTAATTATACAGGCCACATTTTTGGTACAAGTACATTGTTGCTTGCTATTAGCAATGTGAAAGAGTCCAATTTTTTTTAGTGGATGTTAAAAGGATACATTGTTTTTTCTGTATATATACATTTGACACTTTCACATTGCGACCAACTAATAGCAATGTACTATACACACCACCATTCAAAAGTTTGGGGTTTATACGATTTTTTTATTTTATTTATTTTATTTTATTTAATAAAGTCTCTTATGTTCACCAAGGCTGCATTTACTATCAAAAAATATAGTCTGATCATAAAGTTTGCTACTGTTTGCATGGAACAAATTCTAAATGCTCCCATTCCAAATTTCCCAAATCATAACAAACATTTTTGTATGGATGAATTAATATTAGTACTTAATATCGTTCTTCACATTTCTGCTTTTAAACCCTCCAGGATGCCCCGCTGACTTATATTTTAAGTGTGTTACTAAAAAGTAAGCTGTTTTTGTTTGCTTTTACAAATTGCGGGAGGATTATTGATACCACAGATGCTGTCAACAGAGCTGATCGCGTACTGAACCAGGAACATTCATTCAAAAACTGGTTTTTAAAAGTAATCCAAACACCAGAAGTCACAATTGAAATTTAATCAGGGAATTGTTTCTCAGAAGCATAGAAAACCTCAGCATGTCATAAGGCTTTAAAACAGAGCTTCATGAAGTTGAGTGCTTGCTGCCACATGAAGGCGATTGGGCAGCCATGTTAAAAGCAGCCCTTTGGCTATGTCCCATACTGCACCATTTAAACTCAATAGCAGATCTATATCACCACAAGTCATGCATTTCAGCCGTATACTGCAGCTTTTGCCCTCTCTGCCCTTGGTATTATAAAAAAAATTTATTGCGTCATTAATTTTTTTATACCATAATAGGTCTCAAAGTGTTCTTTATTTAAAGCATACAAAGATCCAAACATCTGACGTTAGCTGCTTCTTCCATCACTAGTACGACAACAGCCATAAAGTGCCAATTTGTGGCGACTTTATTTGCCAAAAACAACAAGAGACCGCATTTCTTCTGATACTGACTATATTTTTTCACTGAAGCATGACTGGCTACTGTTGTTGATCCTATTAATGAAGAATATGAGTTTGGTTTTAATGGAAAGTAAATTACAAGTTGTAAATGAGCGTTGGAACAACATTCCCAGCCCTAAATGCAAGGCAACTAGCATTTACAGAAAAACCGGTGCAGTAGGACTAAATCGCAATCATGTCTGCAAAACGAAGCTTGACGGTTATTCAAATCAAAGTCTCTAGGTTACAAATGAGCAAGGTTAGTTTCTCAGTGGGTCACAAATGTCAGTTATACTACGCCATAACCCCATTTCACTTCAGTAGCAGGGTTTCCCCAGCGGCCAATCTAGCACTTGAAATGAAAGCCCAGGCCATCTTCTGCGATGCCCGGACCTCACCAGTTTTCTTCCACATGGACACATTTTTGTAGAGGCTCCTTTGTGTGTTCCAGAGTCCTCATTTCTCTAGAGTCACATGGCTACTGTTTCCATGGCAGCAGCTGCCATGGTGACGCATACATTCAGACCATTAGAGGTTTGCGCCATTAACCAATGGCACTAATGCTTATATGCTAAAGGGCTTCATTAAAAGAAGAAAAAGTTTTATGTTCCTTCTAATTCTATTTAGTTTTGTGCTTTTCATGCCTCACAGCTGTTGAGAGCATTTCGGTGCACCGCTAAAAGATCTGAACAGCAGAAGGGAAAGAATGTGTGTTCAATGGAGGTTGATAATTAACAAACACAAATAACTGGACAAGGTCTTTATAACGCAAACAGAATGAAAAGAGTCAAACAGGAAGGAATCTTCAATCGACCACCTGATTGGCGAGAAAAATGTACAAACACACACAGCTTTATCAGCCCTTATCAATGCCAATAGAGGAGATTACAGAAGAATATTGTGTTCCATTCAGTACGCACACATTCAACATTAGACTCTCATACAAGTATGCTATTATTATTATTAGATATTTTAGGTATTTAGATTTTCAAGTAATTTTTACTTAGCTTGTATCTTCAGACAAAATCTAATTGGGTGGTTCTTTTGGACACAATAGAGAGATATCCAAAGGTCAGGTAATGGAGATCAGACAATGTAACAGAAAATGTTCTATTCATATTTTTTTCATATTTTTGGTTTTTATTTTGTATATATATTGTTTTATTTTTGTTCTCTTTCCGCAGTTTTATCACAGTTTACACAAATTTTTACTGTTCGTTTTTGCCTTTGTACAAGTTTTTATTATCGATTATAATTTTGACATGAATGTTGAAAATTGTTTATATTAACATGATATTTACATAATACTTCTATTTAGTGATGTCAAACGATTAATCGCGATTAATCGCATCCAAAATAAAAGTTTTTGTTTGCAAAATATATGTGAGTACTGTGTATATTTATGATGTATAAATACATTGCATGCTGCTTCTGCGTCAGACTGATGCTGGCTGGACAGGATTTACCGCGAGTTTTCAAAATCGCAATAATCAAATACGGTTTTGATGATAATTCAATTTTAAACGATAATACTAACCGTCAGGGCATTTTATCGTGATTTATCGTGAAACCGGTAATCGTTCCATCCCTAAGGTTTACACAAAAATGTTTAGCAGCACAACTGTTTTCAACACTGATAATAAAAAAAAAAGAATCATGTGACTGTAGTAATGGCTGATGAAAATTCAGCTTTGCCACCTCAGGAATAAATTACATTTTAACATGTATTAAAACATGAAACAGTTATTTAATTTGAAATAGGCACATATTTTACAATATTACTATTTTTACTGTATACTGTATGACAATGATCTCAATGGTATTTTTAAAGTGGGGGAAACTTTGTCTTGCCAAAATGAACTTTCCTTCAAAAATATGTCCATTTACAGTTTTATAAAATGTCACATTACACATTACATTTTCTAGATAGTCATTTCCACCTCTTGTTTGATAAGATTCATTTTTCTTACTTGTCATGCTTAAATGTAAACCACCTAAGTCTCTTTTCTAGGATGACAGTTATTTAATTTAGTCAGAAAGTGACTCCTGAAGTCTCTCTCTAAAAATGTTTTCTGGAGCAGATCCTGGTCTGGGACACACATTCACACACACTGACTGCATGACATAAGGCTTTGGCAGTGATAGGGATCATTTGAGGCTGCAGTTATACAGGGAGGAGAGTGTCTGTTCATGGATTAGCTGTACGTCACCATCACAAGTTACGTAAATCTGTGCCATAAACGTTACATGCTACCTGTACATAACAGACAGAAGCATCCAGAGCTAGATCTCTTCAGAGAGCTTCACTCTGCCACTCCAAAAGTCAGTAAACACTATCACCCAGAACAACCCAAGGGTCACTCAAACTTCAGTAACCAATATGAACTCTTTCACCTGGAGTAGCAGTGCAGTTACATGTCTAACAGTATATAGAGGTATGGTAGTCAGTTCAAGGCATGTAATAAGTTCAAAGGAAGCAGTGAAAAGTGACATAATATATTTTATGAGATATAATAGCAACTCTGCACTGGCTGTGCACTCATATAAAATATGAAAATCCTGATGGCATTTTTAAAGTGGGAAATACTGTATCTGTACAAAATGTGAATTTTTAAGTGAATACCCTGGATAGTTCAATATAATTAAAGTAAATGAAAAAAAATTGCATAAACAGCAGCATAAAAATATCATAAAATGGTTCATGTAATTCAAGCTCTATATTCCAAATCTTTTAAACTTATAAAATAGCTTTACATTGATGAATGAAGTAACAATGTCCAATTTATGAACAAATCTTTCTTTTGAATCAGAAGTTCCACAAAATACCTGAATGGTTAATTTATGAATCTGACTGATTTGACTTTCAAGTTCAGTTAACTAAAGCTAATGTAATGATAAACTCTTGTATAGTATAGAAACTATTTTATAAACCATTTTATGGTCTTGCAGTGTTTTTTGTCTTTTGGAGCTTGAAGTGGCAAAAAAGTGGCAAGGATATTCTTCAAAAATTCCACAAAAGCAAGAATGTTATATAGGTTTGGGAAAACATGAACGTTTACAGAATGTTCATTTCTCTATCCTATTAAATGTCCCTTTCACTATGAATTTACTAAAAGTCTTGAACCTGAACTTCCATAAACATAGCGTGTGATCATCAGTCTATTTTCAGATTGATAAAACTGCAAATGGTACACTTTAAAACACGTTCATGCCTACTGTCACATCAGCCAAGCTCTGAATCTCTCACTACAGTTGCCCAACTCAATACATCATTGAACCGTGTGAAACATGCACACTAAAACATTCCCAGATACGCATTTATCTTTCAGGCAGATTAGCTTACAGAGAACATCTTCCTTTATGACAATAACACATTCATCATGCCCAAACTGAAACTGATATCCAGCGCTGCAAAGAAATGCTCTCCTTCAGAGGTCAGGCACATAAAATTATTATAAACTGGGTGTGAAAGACCTTTATTGCCAGCGCTGCCCTCCAGCCCCAGGGAAATTATAGGGATATGGATCAGATGGGGTGATGGTTCTCCTGCTGATAACCGGCCTCCTCCTCCTCATCAGCTGCCTGCAGTGCAGGTTCAAGATATAGAGAAAGATGCTAGTCCTTTGTTCTGCCCCAAGCTTAGTGGGGGAGGGTTATGGAGGAAGAAGAGCTCCATGGGCGGCTCAGAGTCAAACAGTGGCAGACAGATTAGACCACTAGACAGCTTAGGGCAATCCGCAATGACAACATCTAACCTGAGACACTCCCAGCAAAGCAGACATGTTTCCATCCAGCACACAAGGTCA
>NW_015626394.1:105770-123703 GCF_001515625.1 Sinocyclocheilus rhinocerous
AATTATTATTATTATTATTATTATTATTAATGTAAATATCAAATAATAATATTATAATTATGTTTTATTAATATAAATAATATATTCTATTCAGATAATGATGAATAAATACATTAAAGAAATATAATAAATACACCTTAAATGCTTTGAAATCTCACTGTTAATCATATATTTCTTATTAGTCAATATGCCATAGGTGATGAATGAACATTATGATATGACAATAAATCATATGATTATAAATGAATAATAATAATAATGTGTTTGATTAATATCAATAATATATTCTGTCCAAATAATAATGTATAAATAAAAAAATAAATGTAATAATTTAAATGCATTAATTATAACTGTTAATTATATACTTTTCTATTAGTCAAGCAATTTGAGCTGATATACTAGATGCTGAATGATTGTTAACATAATAATAATAATATAACCTGTATAATATTAATATAAATAATATATTCTATACATATAATAATTTATAAATAACTTATAATATAAATGAATACAATTTCAATGCATTTAAATGTAACTGTAATTATACATTTTTATTGCAATTTGCAATTAAACAATTTGAGCTGATATATATTTTATGTGCAAAATCATTGTTAAAATAATAATATGTATTGTTGTTGTTGTTGTTGTTGTTGTTATTATTAGTCGTAGTATTATCTGAACGTGTACAGCTGAGTGATTAATACAAATGAAATTCAAACAATTTTAAACCTATTCCTGTGCAATTCAATCCCTTATAATGAAAAAAATGTCAAACATGTAGGCAGAGGCAACACTCATTCTACATTTGTGGAATGTGCATTATCTAGTGTTAGATGCTTGCAGTAATTGGGTGTAGAGGTGACCTGCTTTTAGGGAGTCCACGGGGAAAACAGTGAGATCATTGTTTTGGGGTCCACAGCAGTGCAGCTCACTTTCCATGATCATTTCTCCAGTAAGAGCCGATTGCTACCCTCCGAACATGCTCGTGCTCATTTACACAAGCCGAATGAACTTCCGGCTCTCACACACTGACTGTACCTGCTCGAAATTCATGTAAATTCATCTGGTACCAAAGGTCAAACCGGTCAAAGACACAATGCCTTTGTTAAACCTGGGAAAGCCATGTATTATACAAAACGCCAAATAACATTCAATACATTTCCCTTACTTCAAATAGTATAGTAAAAAGAGCTTTGATTTTAATCTTATTTGCAGCAAGCAATCAAGGCAAATTAACCAAAATCCCCATGATTTCACTAACTTCAAGCTGTGCTAATGCAGGTTAAAAACCACATGCCAGATTCTGCTGCCAGTGCAAAGCCAATACTACAGAATAGCAAGTATAGTGGCCAATAGAGGTTAATTAAAGCAACTGACATACAAATATATATGTCCTGAAATTAAACATTTTAACAGAATATTTCCTCAAAATTCATAAAAGTTTGTATCCAATGACAAGGCTGTTAACTGGGTAATCACAAAATGCAATAATCTCAAAAAAGCCAAAAAGAATTCAACCTGATTTTGCCTCAGCAGCAGTTTGTGCATACCGCTTTTGTGTGTGTGTGTGTGTGTGTGTGTGTGTGTGTGTGTGAGAGAGAGTGTGAAAGAGTGTGTGCCCTCTAGCAGGGGTTGGGGAAAGTAAGTTCTCACAGTAAATTTAACATGCCATGTTCAGCATCAAACTCTTCCACTCAGGTTTAATAGTTTATGTAGTCTGCAGACGAGAGCGAGTAAGAGAGATAAAATGCAGACATAAGCAGTGTAAAGACCTTTTTAGGCCTCATACAGACTCAACAGATGTACTGCACAGTAGTGTGTGTGTGTTTGTGTGTGAGCATGCATTTGTTTGTGTGTAAGCAAGTGCATGTGGCGCATCTGTGAGCATGCAGCTTGTGTGTATATACTGTATGTGTTTCTGCTGTCTGTGTTTTTAAGTGTGATTGAACTTTTCCCCACCGGCTGTCCCGGTGCCCAGCTGTCGGCTATGGGATTACAGAGCGGGCAGATTACACCACTAATGAATCTAAACAGAAGGAGACGTGCCAACAGCTGGGCCTCCCTGCCCCACCCGCTCGACCTACTATGGCCTACTACTCTATTTTCCATGAAGCCAGTATTATGCTTAATACTGTTGTCTGTCATTCAGTGTTTACAGAATGCATGTGTCCCCTGTGATCCTTATACAAAACGTAGAAAGCAGCAATGCTGGTAGCACGCCCACACAAAATCCTGTGTATATATATATATATATTTACCAAGAACAGAACTGTTGTTTCAGTGTATTTATATTTGCACACATTTGAATTCAAAGATGCTGTAGTACATGCAATGTTTAAACCAAAATTGTCATATATTATCTATAAAAGAACAGAGTGTCTACACTAATTAACCCACCTTGTTGGCAAAGGCTATTTACACCAATTCTGTCAACCACTATCTGGTTGAGCCACACATGATTACAAAAGAAACCAGTCTGCTAACAAGAACTGTGGTGTAGGGAGTAAAGATTAGGATTTAGCTTTTGACGAGACCGACCCAAGTCCGAATCTGCCTTTATCTAATCCCATTCTTCACCTTTTTCCCATCACATATCAGCTTGGAGAGACTTTTTTTTTTTTATAAATGTGAAGTAGTTAATAGATATTTATTAGGCCCATAATTGAAATTGGATGTGTCCTTGTGTAACCATGATGCTTGCAGCTCATATAATTACCATGCTCGAAACGTGACTCCTTTCCTTACTTTTGCTGCAGGTTTAGTACGGTTAGAGGTAGGTATCGTGTTGAACTCTGGCTTGTAAACACCTTCAAACTACCATTGGTCTGTGGTGATTATGTAATAAGTAGGTGTGCTGTGGGGCTCTACATTCTCTGACATGGAAATCTTCTCCGGTTCATTTCTTCTGTTCAGTTCGTCAAGGTCAGACATCAGCAAGTTAAAAACATGAACACACTTGAGAGCTGCTTTATAGTAGAAATTAAAGTTGTAGTTCTAATTGCAAGCAACATTGACACTTTTTCATGTTTAATACTGTAAAGCTGCTTGCTCTAAAGCAATCAAAGCCATCACAGTCTTGTACCTTTGTCATTTTATCTGATTTTCAAATACTTTTTTGCCTCAAAACAACTTTTGTAATGTTGTGATTCACCTTGTAGTGGGTTTTATTTGGTTAATAGCTTATAACACTTTAACGAAGACTATTAAATGCAAAAGAAATAATGAATGTAAATGCAAAAATACTTCTGGAAACAAAGGCACTGAAAAATTGGACGGGCAGCGTTGCACTATTCTATTGGTAAGGCTGTTTATATATGAACTGTTTCCCACTTTTTTCCCAATATAACATTTTGAATGGTATCATCCTTTGTATGAGTATCACCATACACTGTTGCAAGCAGATTCCTCTGAGTTCAACAGTAGCTTCGAGACATGGTCGTGAAAGGCTCCCCGAGGACTCATCATGTCAGGACCTGAGCGGAGCGTGACTCAGGGAATGTTCTAGACCAGTGGTTCTCAACCCGCGGCCCGTCACGAATTCAAATGCGGCCCACCATGCTGAACACAATTTTAAAAAATTACTTTCAGTTTTACAATTCATTTTAGTTTTTACATTAATTTAAAAATGTACTAAATAAATATAAGCTATAGCCTAATGTTTTTATGTAAAATAATTTAGTTTTTCATATATTATTTTCAGACATGAGCAGTACTCACATAGCCTAATTAACGTTACGCATTTAAAGTAACGACCAAGCGGCCAGCGGCAGACAGTGAGCATATGCTTGATCAATTTAGCCTTCTCAAATCATCACGACTTGACTAAAATAAAATCTATAGATATAAAACAGTTCAAGCATATAACAATGTTTAAACGTTAAAACCTAGATAAATGTGCGCTGTATCCAATAGTTTGCGCAGAGAGTGGAAGCTGAAGCGCGCTTTGCAGGACATAGAGACGCCAGCGCGATCACTTGCATTTTTTTTCAGAGCGCCACCTGCTGTCAGCGAGTGGATTTACATAGACTTATATTTACATTCAGTCTGTGTGCAGTTTCTGTCTGGCCAAAAACGGACCGAATTTGCATGCCCTGCTGTAAATTTTGACCGGTTGATGAAAAACAAGCTTATGTAGATTTTACACATTTAAACAATAAGGTATGAATTATTTATGGAGCAGATAAAATGCATATAATCATTTATTAATCAATTATCATTTTGACGTATCTTTTCTTTATTTAAAGGCTGAAATGTGAGGTTTACCTTTTTATGAAACTTTTTCAAAGCTTTATTTGAACATTTACGTTAGATATTTCAACATGCTATTAAACTGTTGTCAGTTAAGTTGTCATTTAAAATCCGAACATCATTGGTAATGTTATTGTTTTAGTGATTATGCAAACAAAAAGTCATTTTATTAGTTGTTTCTTGATTTTTAAATATAAAACTTGAAGTGATTTGTGTGTCGGTACTTTTTTAACATCTCCAGCACATTTTAACAATACCGTGATAATACTGATAACCGTGATAATTTTGGTCACTATAATCGTGATAAGAAATTTTCATACCGTTACATCCCTAGTGCCTCGCTACCATTTCATTAGAAATGCGTTACGCATACCTGCGTCTTCAGAGCTTTCACGGCCAATGGATATCAATGATCACAACATCATACCATGCAGATCTAATCAGGCCAAGTATATGACTCATTCTCTCTACTGAATAACACAGCTAGTGCTTTTTTACATAATTCACTTACAAGAATGGTTTGAAACTGAGTAGTGCTCCAATATCCAGCCCTTTGCCATGTTCACAACAGGTAAAACCAGGGCACAACAGCCACTCCACTACGACAGGCTGTCATACAAAGGTGCTCTTTGAGCCCGGATAAGCAGAAAACGGCCAGACAAGGACAAAGACCATTCTCTTTAAAATGTTAATGTAATCATAACACTCACTGAAGTGGAGGCGAAGCAATTGTTTGCACAAAGGTTGCAATAATGTAATTGGGATCCCTTTGTTTGCACAGTACACAACTTGTTTTGCATGCTCAATGCACCCCTACAGTACAGCTCGAGGACGACTTCATCAACAAGAAATGTGTTCTTTAACTCTCACTTGATATAACACTGGATATAATTTTGTATTATGTTTAATATTTTAAATAAAAAAATCAACAGTGTGGGTGAAAATTGTCTCACTGTATATTCTACTAAAATGGCATTCACACAAATTCCTTTAAAAAGGAACCACAAAAGTCATGAGGTAAATCACATAAATCACATGCAGATGATTTTATCCCAAAAATAATTTTACTGCATTCAAGGAACATATTTTGTCAGTCCTTGCATTCCCTGAGAATTGAACCTATGACCTTGGCATTTCTAGTGCCATGCTTAATAATAATTACCGTTAATAATTATTCATTATAATAATAATAACACTATTATTTTAATTGATTAATTTTCCTGTTTTTACAGGTTTAATAAACCAAAATAAAGACCCCCTAAAACCTGCTTAAAGGCATAGTTCACTAAAAAAATGATATCATCAATTATCATAATAATTTACCAACTCTCATGTCGTCTTTCTTTGGCAAAACATAAAAAAGTTATTTGAAAAATGTTCCAAACAACATTAGGATATATAACCAAAATATCCAAATTTGTGCTCCACAGAAAAAAGACAGTCATACAGGATTAGAACGACACAAGAGAGAGCAAAAGATGACTTTCATTTTTGGGTGAACTGCAGTACACGTATTATTGGGTGGGAGTTACTGTTATAGAATATAGCTAAGATATTTGCTGTTTTCAAATTTTTTTAATTCAATTGTGTGTGTGGGTCCTGTTTCGCATAAATTAAGAAAACCTGAAAATGACTTACATTATGGGAACCAACAAGAGTCCTTACGAAGAAATTACTTATTAAACATAGACTAAATAGCATCTTAATGAAATCTCAAAAATGCATAAAGGTTTGTGTGAGGGTTACGTTTAATAGAATGAACAGAAAAAATCATTAGCTCGGTATAAAAGCAACAGTAGTCAATGGAAATTCCCCACCAGGATGTGTGTGTGTGTGTGTGTGTGTGTGTGAATGCAAGGGTCCAACTTTTTGTCTCCTTTTGAACATCTGTTCTATTTGACGAAGAGAGCAGTCTACTAACAGATGGTCAAAGCATCTGACCAGTGGCGCGGCGTGTAGACATGCTAACACTTGAATGCCAATGGACTTTCTAAGATATGTCTCACACATATAGACACAAGGACTGCGCAGATCTCAGACATCCAGTGTAGGGCGCTGCATTAAACCTCACAGCTCTGTTTTCATGAATAAGCGTGAGCCGGCAGACTGCCAATGCAGGAATGCATCATGTCTTATCAGAAACAGCATCATCATCACTGATGGAGTTTTTTATATAGTCTCAAGGCAATGGTGTGCAATGCACAAACTGATTCTGATCTTTTTCAGCATAACCTTTGATGGCAGGTGTTTAAAGATGGGGAAAACGCACTGATCAAAGGTAATCACAAACAGCTACCATAGATCTACATTTCAGCAGAGACATAAACGTAAAACAATAGGACATCAAAATCAGCACTGGTAAAAAATAAGAGGATGTTTAGGAGCAGAATAACTCAGCGGTGCTTAATACTGGGTAGCTGTTGTTTCAGCACCATCTCTGCTGGACTGCAAAATCTCTCCTGCGACAAAACCAAATCATGCCTTTGACCAGGTCTCCTCCTTTTCATATGCAGATCAGATTCGTTTTATTAATAATACACTCCCTTAAAGACAAAGACGATAACATCAAAATCAAGGGATTTCAGGACAAAGAAGCATTTTTAAACAGACAAAAGTAAAGAATTTCAGTACTCCTGTGAGAATCAAATGAAGTTGGCCCACATTCTCAAAAGTTAAGCAATGTATCTAAAGGGAATAAGGACTGTTATATATATTCTAGCAATCTGAAGCAGTCTCTATCAGCACCATTGCAGTGAATGGAACAATGCGTCCTTTCTCAAGCAATAAGGATTATCTGTCCCATTACCATCTTCAAAAGCACGGATTAGAGAAATTGAAATAGCAACGTGTCAGAAAACTTCAGAGAATATGCAAATATACATGTGCAAATCATGCTGACCGTTTAAACTCGATATTATGGCTTTCTGTTTATAATGAAATATAGTGCTTTACCTGTTCGGCGTCTTGCGTCCGCTTCAGGCTTCCTCTCGGAGTGCAGTGAACGCCAGTGGTGAAGAGCCACCCACACTAGATCTCGCCCACTGCCGCGTAATCCCGCCCACTACTGAATAATTACCGTAAATCACAGTGTGGACGTGCCAATGTAACTGCTGCAGTGTGGTGTGTTACATATGGACAGCCAGAGAAAAACGATATAAAATTTATCGAGGCAAAATAACAACGCTAAATTAGGTGTTATTAATAACATTCTTCAAAAATATATAATTATATAATTAAGTAATATTAGAAATCATCATTATATAATTAAGCAAAATTATATAGTACACATGTACTACATACAGTACGTATTCATTAACTTCAATAACAATTATGTTTGAATGTGCAATAATGAAAATTTAAAACGTATATATTTATGTAAGATTTGTTAAAGAAATTGATACTTTTATTCAGCAAGGATGCATTACATTTAACAAAAGTGACATCTATAATGTTACAAAAAAAAATCTAATAAATGCTGTTGTTTTGAACTTTTAATTAATCAAAGTTCCTGAAAACCAATGTATCAAGGTTTCCACAAAAATATTAAACATGAAATGTTTCTTGAGCCCCAAATCAGCATATCAGAATGATTTCTGAAGGATTTTATTTAGTAAAATAAAATACTGTTTTTATCAAAAAAATGCAGATTTTGTTTTACCTCCTCCTCACTTTTAAATGGTAGTGTGCATATATATATGTAGTGAATATAATATATATAAAATATAACAATTGTAATTTTTTGGCGTGGTGAAGTATCCCTTTAAGTACTAAATGTGTGACCTTAAATTGGACATAACGGCAAACCCTTGGTAGGTTTAGGAGCATGTAACACACCCTCACTTAACTACATGTCTCAAATGTTAGGCAACAGAATCTCACACTCAGTATAACCACATTCATCTCTGGGTGGAAATAAGAGGCCTATAAATTATGAATGAACCTCAAGAGGCCAGTTAAAACGACTGACATGTTTACACCAATGTACGTTTTAGTTGATAGTCACAATGGGTTTTCTATTCCAGCTTAGTAAACAAACGCCGCCCTTCAAACCTCAGAAGCTTGCCAGTGTTACAAAGCTAAATTAAAAAGATATTGTTTGAGTCATGTTGTCATAGAGACAAAAATATAGTGGAAGCAAAGTGAGTGAGACACTCAAAGAAAGCTCTTCCATCCTCTCCACTTCCTAAATTAGAAAAGCTGTATGAAGGCCCAGTGCGCATCAAGAGCCTTTATCACTATGGAGACAGTCCTGCGTCCAAGACAGGCAAATAGGTGTGAGACTTGGGCGTGCATTAGTATTTGATTGAGGAGAGTTAGTGTATCATTTCTGTCATCTCTGTCTCCCACAGCAGTCAGGACTGCAGTCTGAATATATCAACGGATTCTGACAGATCAGTGTGCAAACAGAAATCTCTCAGGAGAATTGAACACTTCATCACTTCAGTCACTACTATTGCCCAGTCCAGTGTTAATTTATTATTATTTATATACTATAATATTAATATAAAATTATCATATTCATATTTATTAATATTTCGAATTAGATTTTATATTTTCAGTTTTTGATGTTTTTATATTTTTTGTTTTTAAAATATTTCTATTTTCCGTTAATTTATTTTTATTTCAGTCTTAGCCTTAGTGATTTTAGTACTTCAACATTTTTCAGGGTTTTTTTGTCCAATATGTATATTGCATTTTTTATTTTAAGCTACTTTTAATCAGTTTGTTTAAATTGACTAATAAAACTTATTTTATTTTAATTATTTGTCAAAGCAACATTGCTAATTTTTTTCTCTGTTTTTCAAGTTTATGCTTTTTGTCTAACATTGTATTTTATTTCAGCATTATTTTTAATAGTTTTTGTTTAGTTTTAACAACACTAGTAGGGTCTGTGAATATATATTTTCAGTTTTAATAGTTTTTTTATTGTTTTGCATTTAAAATAGTTGTGTTTAGCTTTAATATATTTTTATTTCAGTTTTAGTTTTAGTCATTTTAGTACTTCAACGTTATTCAGTTAGCTGCCAGGGCAACATTTCTAATGTTTTGTATTAGCAATAAGCAAGTTTTTTAAGTTTATGCTTTTTGTCTAATACGTACATTGTATTTTATTTCAGCAGATTTTGTTTAGTTTTAACAACACCAAAGTCCCTGTAAAACTCCCCCTGCTGGCAGAAGTAAATAATTGAGCCTCTCACTGGAGTTATAAATGAAGATCTCCATTCTCAGAGTTCACAACAAAAGAGAATGGGAAAGAAAGAGAGGCCTATCGAGCTCTCAGAACACAGTGTAGATCAATACAGTGGCTATGCGTCACACACACCGGCTCTATTCACTCACTCTGCAGCAAAACACAGAGTTCTGACAGCTCTAGTGAGAGCGAGATTTCTGATAATGTTCCAAAACCTAGTGAACTGTCTACCAGCATTTTAAGGCATCATAGTCTGTTCCAAAATATCTTGTTTTTGTCTAGATCTAAGGGCATATATATCTAATGTGGCGTAGGGAATCCTAAAATGTGACCCTGGACCACAAAACCAGTCATAAAGGTCCATTTTTCGAAATTGAGATTTATACATAATCATACAGCTGAATAAATAAGCTTTCATTGATGTATGGTTTGTTAGGATAGGGCGATATTTGGTCGAGATACAACTATTTGAAAATCTGGAATCTGAGGGTGCAAAAAAATCAAAATATTGAGAAAATCGCCTTTAAAGTTGTCCAGATGAAGTTCTTAGCAATGCATATTACTAATCAAAAACTAAGTTTTGGTATATTTACAGTAGGAAACTTACAAAATATCTTCATGGAACATGATCTTATCCGAATGATTTTTGGCATAAAAGAAAAATCAATCATTTTGACCATACAATGTATTTCTGGCTATTGCTACCAATATACCCCAGCGACTTAAGACTGGTTTTGTGGTCCAGGGTCACAAATGTCCTGCAGCGAGCACAGTGATGAAATAAATACAAGATGGTGGACGAGGCAATGTAGTAAATACTGAAAAGGATTTGATAAAACAATTCTATTTTTAAAAAATCAAATAGAAAAAAAATGCTCAATAAAATGTTTTATCCTTATCAGATCCTTCTTGATTAGGATGCTTGATAAAAAGGCAGCTCAAAAAGACTAAGCTAATGTTGTGACGAGTGTTCAGACTTTTAAGAAGTGCAGTACCAGTGTCAAAAAGTCATTGAGCTAGAAGAAGGAAAGCAAGTGAGAGATAATATCTTCTCTATCTCATGGACAGCCAGTAACCTTGACCTCTACTTATAGCCAATTAGCCTTTCCCCAGTGAGTGTGGGCTGCTTGTGAGATGGCCTAATCAGCTTATTGCTGAAAGAGATCAAAGACTACACACACACACACAATGCAATGCAATAGGATTTTGAGCTGTCAAAGCTTGACATACAGACTGGGAAGAATCATCAAGTAGTTTACAGTGTTTACAAGTAGTTTCCTGTTTTGTCCACTTTGCCACTAACAGGCTGTTTTCTTGCGAATGCAATTTTCAGGAGCAGATGGAGCGCATTAGTGCTTTGGTTGATATAAGTATTGCATCCATGTACTTGTGCCTGTTAAAGGAACGATCTGGGTTCGGTATCAGTTCATTTAAATCGCAATTTATATATGTTGTATATTTTCCCCCAAAATGGTAGACAACTTTCGAGATGAGAAATTTATTTTTTTCTCTCCATGGACACTGAGTTGTATTTAATCTGAAATGGTCCTCAAATAACAAGGACTCCACTGTGTAGGCTACATAAAATGTGATAAAGGAAGACTTTTAACTTCTAAATGCTGCAGTCTAAATCAATTTAATGCAGTATGAGGTAATTTTACACACCTTTCCAACACAGTGCTTTTCCCACAGTACTGGATAGATTGTAGTTAAAGATGAGATTTATAGGAAAATCATAAATCATTTGAAAACCAATACACTTATGTTAAAATAAATAACATAAAATAGGTAAATAATGTAATGCCTTAAAGTTGATACTTTTAAGGAGCTGGCTTAAGATATTTAATAATTTACACTGTTGAAAAGACAGAATGATACAGTAGGAACTGTTAAAAATCTTTAAATAATTTATAATAAAATCTTTAAAAAAAAAAAAAAAAACTCCATGAGACTGAGGAAATGTTGAGAAAAATATCTGGTTACAACATTGTGTCATAACTCTTAAAATGCTGAAAGAGTGATTTTTGCAACAGAGAAGAACCATGATGGCTGAGATTCTGCCTCAGTATGACGTCATTTCCTGGTCCGCCCCAGATGTTGTGCTTTTGTGCTCTGGAAGTCTGTAATCAGCACAGAATAATCAGTCAAACAAATGACAAGCAAGAAAAACATTTATTTTTCTCCACTACATTTCAACACAATGTAATCTCAGTTCCAATTCCTCTCTTAACTTTAACTGTAGTAATTGTACATTTTAGTTATCAACTCCTTCTGTAAAAATTCCAAAAACTGACTCAGATTCTAAATGTGATTCCAATCTGAAATTATTTACATTATCATTCAAAGGTTTGAGGTGGATGTGACTTCAATGTTTTTGAAAAAAAGGCTCTTATGCTCACCAAGGAAGCATTTAAAATAACTTAGGTCAATTTATTTGTCAATTTATATGAATGCATCCTTGCTGACAGGGCCATCTTTAGGGGGGGTGCAACTGGTGCGGCCGGACAAAGGCCAGACTGAGTGGGGCCCCGCTCCCTACCTCGCACCGGGCCACACATCAGATAAGGATGGCCCCGCTTGCTGAATATGTGCAATATGTGACTGTAGTATGTGCATGTGTTATTCCTAGTGTGTCCAATAGAGGGAGTTATGGCACTTTATAGACTAGAGGGAGTTATCTAGCTTTATTAAGATTTATTAGAAATATCCAGATGAATCAAGCTCCAACAAGATAAAGGTAGTGAAGCAATATGACGCTGATTTGAAATGCTTGATGAGGAAGCAAATTCCATTAGACATATACATCTTACTTTGAGCCTTTCTCACCTCTCAATCTCGCATCCTTTCCTCATAAAAGCCAGGATTTAAGACACAAGGAATGGAAATAAGGACGTACAATTAAAGAACACTCTTATCTTGATCACACCTCAAGGCTTCCTCATCTTCACCAGTCAGGGGGAACGTACGTCTCCTCCATGGTTGCGTTGGCTACATAAGAGAGAAACAAATGAATACAAGCTTGATCATTTAATTATTTAATTTAATTTTTCACTACTAAGAAGGTTTTACCTCTTTTTCATCCACACTGGCTTCTGATGAATCTTCAGAAGTACTGAAGGTCCAGGTGAAGGGAACAGGAGAATGTACAGGTGGGTGGCAGTGAGCAGGATGGTCTCTCACAGATACAGAAGAGCAGATTTTCCTGGATGACCTGTGGAGAGAAGAAAATTTGTACTGGAGAATATATGTGCAATAATATAGCTTTACAATAAACCAAAATACACACAGACCTGATCCTGTGTCTTCTGTCCTGATCCCAGTAGGACCAGCGTAGTTTCTCTCTACGCTCATAACTCTGGTGCCTCTGAAAGAAATCTTCATCTTCTATTGCTTCTGACTGAGAAAGATAAAGCCCATCACTCCACAACACCCTGCAACTGCTGACATTCACCATTTTTTATGGCCTACAGAGAGAGAAAGCAAACCAACCATCCCTTCCTCTTGCTCATCCTCCTCTCTTTTCGATAAAGGCAAAATATCCTCCTTTCGCCAACTGATGGGAGTAAAGACAATGGAATACAGGAAAGGGGAAAAAACTGAAATTCATACATGAATTCATCCACATCTTTATGCATCAGCCAAGTTACTGAAAGTGACTCATTGACAATCTATCAAGCACTCTATGGGTGGGCGGTAGAAGCAAAAGCTTACATCACAGTATTGATATATATCATTATACAGTTATTTTTCTCTGGCAATTCAATACAAAAATGGTTTGAATATAAAGCTGCTTAGAAATGCCTAGTTTTAGATTATCCACTGTATTAAATCGTTTACAAATTAAATGTATTTTATTATTTTTTTAAACTAAAATAACCAAAAGATGACTTAATAACAATTCTAATTATATATATATACAAAAAAAAAACGAAAACAAAACACTCAAAACAGTAAAACTAACATCATATTGGCACTCTCATTCAAAAGTTTCGGGTCAGAAATTTTATTTAAAGAAATTAATAGTTTTATTCAGCAAGGATGCATTAAATTGATTGAAAGTGACAGTAAAGATATTTATAATTTACAAAAGATTTCTATTTCAAATAAATGCTGTTCTTTTGAACTTTCTATTCATTGAAGAATTCTGAAAAAAAAAGTATCAAAAAAATTAAGCAGCACAACTGTTTCCAACACGGATAATAATAAGAAATGTTTATTTTGCCCCAAATCAGCTTGTTAGAATGATTTCTGAAAGATTCAGCTTTGTCATCACAGGAATAAATAGTAAAATATATTAAAATCGAAAAAAAAATTATTGTAATAACATTTTACAATATTACTGTATTTTTTACCAAATAAATGTAGCCTTGATGAGCAAAGGAAACTTCTTTTTAAAATACATTAAAAATCTTACTAACCACAAACTTTTTTTATAAGGTGAAAAAAATACAAAAAATTACTGACTTAGTGGAAAGACAAAGAAAAGGAAGACAAGGAAAGGGAAGAAGAAATGAAGAAGACAACTAATTTGAAGGCAGTGGAAGATAAATTACGCTAAGAAAAGTGATCATAAGCTGAATCCCTGCATTTGGAGTTATATAAAGGGGCATAGCATGTTCATTATGGGTTTATCATGATTTATGACAAAGAGGAATCAGTTCTCCTATTTAAGTACCGACCCCAAACTTTTGAACAGTAGTGTAGATCTACTGCAATATAAAAAGGTACTAATGTCTCCCTGATGTCATTGATGCAGTGTGAAAACAATCAATACCTGGGTGTCAAAATGTTCTTATAGTTAAGTCTTTCCACTTTCACTGATGAAAACAGAGACATAGGAACAACAATGTCATCAATGCTGAAAATACTCTCACAATTTCTCCTGCGCGATGAGAACTACAGTAAAAAACGGACAGTATATGATTATCTTTCTCAAAATATTAACATTCAACTAGACAAACATTCCCTTCAAGTTAAGAAACATTTATCTCTGTTTGGATTAGCTCAAACTGAAATATACAGTATTTATCAACCGATTTGGCCAAAGGGCAGACCTGTGAGTTTCTCTGTTGTGTGGGTGTACAGTAAGAGACAGTCACATCCTCTGAAGATTCCTCCACCTGACTGTCATCACTCTGGGAGACCAGATCAGACTTGGGTGTAATACTGGAGATGTCTAGAACAAAGCAGTATTACTACCTTAAACATCTTTGGTGTATATAAGTGAAACACCAAGGGCAATTAAACACATGAAGTACCCATTGGCCTCTCAGAGCAGCGCCGCCTCCTCTTGCCCTCCCTGTAATCTGGACTCTGGTGGTCTCGGGTACGTGCCCATCGTATAGGAGTGCTCTCCCTTCTGTGCCTCTTCAAATGCCTCCCATTTTTTGGCTGATGACTGCAATCTGTAATCATTAATTATAGAACACTCTACTTATCAGAACAGGCATATTCATAAGAACAAAACAAATATTCATAAGTATGGATACACATGGAGTTTCACAAAACATGTCAACACATCCAAGTCATTTCATCCAAAAAATCTAATGAAAGAAGTAAGAAATATTGTATTTAGCATACAGAAAATTAAGCCTTTTTATGGCCATTCATAATTTTTTAACATTGTAACATTTCTATTACAATTTACATAATGCATAATAATTACATTCTATTAGTATAATGCAAAAAAATATATATTAAAATAATTATTTAAAGTATTTTTCATACTGCCTTTAATTTTTCTGAATGAATTAAATACAAACTAGTCATGTGCATCTACTGAGAATCAACGTTGATAATATATTTATTTTAAGTACAACTATGAAATTATATAAATAATGCAAAAAAATATATATATATATATATATATATATATATAAAAGAGGAGGTCATGGAACTCCTAAGGGGGCTACAAGACTACAAAATATTTTGGCTATAAATAATATGACCCCACTGACAGGTCACTGGTGTGTGTGGTTAAGTGTGTGTGTAGGTGTAGGCACTGCAGTGCCTTCAGGCTGGATTTGTGAGTTATGTGATTCGTGAGTCTGTGTTGATCTCCACTCATGGTCTGGAAGCTGGAGGACTGTGGACAGACCGCCTGAGCCACAGAGATAAACACAGACAATACACCACAAGACTATGACTAAACCCACCCAGCAGCCTACACACACACCTTACATCATCCCACACACTGGACTCTAGAAGAACTGACATTAAAAGATCATACACATCCAGTTGATGTAATGAAAAAAGGAATAGAGGGACCATGAGGTGATTGCGAAGAAAATATTCCTGGCATATTCATTTTCCATTCAGTGCTTTTGTAGTAATTTTTTTGTAGTTCGTTCACTGACTCCAGGGATGCTCCAAAGCACTGACAGTAAATCAACTTAACAGCATGAGGTGTGTTTTTGCTTTAGAAACGCATACCACACTTCCATTCCACTGCAATCACTCACTCGCCCTGGCAATCTCTCTCTGTTAAGAATAGCATTGCTGCTTCAGGATCATTAGCCCCCCTAGTCAAACAATAACCAGCAGAGCAGAGAAGAGTGCCAGACCATTAATGATTGGGGCGGATGAGTCAGAGTCCAGTGCCAGGGAAGCTCACTTCAACCCCAGCACTGCATTAAAACTGTACAGCAGCTCTGCACTGAACATGGACATCACTGTGTATTTAAAAATACTGAGGACAGTAGTGCCTAAATGATTTTGGACAAACATACTGATTGTGATTGAAATCAATTAGGTTCATCTCAAAAAGGTTAAGCTCAAAAAGCCTGGAGTCAGTACATTTTTTTTATGTTTTTAAAGAAATCTTTTATACTCACCAAGGCTGCATTTCTTTGCAAAAATACAGCAAAATATTATTACAATTTAAAATAACTGTTTTCCATTTCAGTATTTTATAATGTAATTTATTCCTGTTATGACAAAGCTGAATTTTCAGCAGCCATTACTCCAGTCTTCAATGTCACATGACCCTTCACAAATCATTCTAATATGCTGATTTGTTGCTCAAGAAACATTTTTTATTATCATCAATGCAGAAATCAGTTGTGCTACTTAATATTTTAGTGGAAACAGTCATTTTTTCTGGATTCTCTGATAAATAGAAAGTTCAAGAGAACAGCATTTAATTAAATAGATTTTTACAATGTAAAATTTTTTACTATCTTTACTAAGTGAATAAATTATATAAATTATAATAAAATTATTTTTTAAATAATAAAGAAATAGTTCATAAATGAAAACTTAAATCTAATAGAAATTTGACTAATACCTGATAATTATATTTGATGTGTATTATTATAAAAGTGTCTCATTATTAGCTTATTAAAATGCTAATAGCAAACTACTGAGAAAAAAAAATTGAGTTTCTTTGTTTCACACATGGTGTTTCTGCCCATGTAGAGCTTCCCAAATCAGACACTTGTAGACACATGTAGATCCATTTCAGTTAGGATGCTGCCTAAGAAGCAGATTTATACAAACACATTTATACAAAGCATACACACCTACATACAGTACATGTCTTCATTCATCCACACACACACAAATGCCATGAGATGACTTACGGAATAAAGACCGGGAAACTCTGCCTCTGGAGCTGAGACAGTGATGGGGACTGGTGCGCTCAGTTTTCAGGAGGAGAGATCGCTGAAGCAAACTATCCTCAAACAGAGAATTTTGCAGATGGAAGGACAATGGAGTTTCTGATGGTTAGAGCAGACAAAGACAAACCTCACTTATACGTATAACACAAACAAAAGAAAAACAACAGCAAAACAAAAGCTCACTGTGGTGATATAAGGCTATGGTTATTTAGTATGGAAACATTTGCACATAAAGAACCAATTAAAATACCTTGTCCAAATGTCAAAACATTGTCAATTTGAAAAAATGTCTGGATGTCATATTAAAGTATGAACTGAATGCTGAAGTTTTATACTGATGACAACCAAGGCTAATTTGATCTTCCTACTCCAAATTCCTGCTGCTACATACAATCAGTAAGACAGCAGGAACGGCACAATTTTGACATGCTGATGGAGTAACTGTCTGATATGAGACAATTTATTTAGACCAAATTGAAATGACAGCATAATGCAGTGAAAAGGATGAGCGATTAATGGATTGCTGTAGTATTAACCATTAAGATCATAACATCCAATTACCTCAGCAAGAGTATGAACACTCTTCTACTTCTTAAATAAGCTATGAGCCAAAACCTACAGTAGTGAGCTGCCTACATAGGTAGCATTTTTAGGGCATTTAAAAGAGCATCACATGTATCCTTTGTCGAGAAGGTAGTCTACAATGCTTCCCTTTCATGGGAACTTCGAACTGCGTCCTCTAGGGGTCGCTATGGGGAACGCCTCGTCGTGACCCGTGTCTGAAGCATACATTGAAAAAACACCAACTCGTTGGCCAGCGACAGCCATGACGTCACTACCGGTGCGACTATAGTATAAATAGGCGCCGGGAG
>NW_015626394.1:124644-133519 GCF_001515625.1 Sinocyclocheilus rhinocerous
GCTTCCTGCCATGCTTCGAACGCAAGCTTCAGATGAAGAAGTGAATGATGTGTGCTCCCGGCGCCTATTTATACTATAGTCGCACCGGTAGTGACGTCATGGCTGTCGCCGGCCAACGAGTTGGTGTTTTTTCAATGTATGCTTTAGACACGGGTCACGACGAGGCGTTCCCCATAGCGACCCCTAGAGGACGCAGTGTCTCGTTCCCTACTCAGGGAACCATGGTTACATAAGTAACCTGAGATGATTGCGACAGGATTAAAAAAAATCCATCCAAGATGGTAAAAGGCAGATTTTAAACATAATGCATTCATCTCTCTCTACCTGAGGAAAGTGATAGAACGGGATGCATTTTTGATCTGTTTTGTCTTTTCTGTGGAGACATGAAGGATCTGTGCACACAGATGCAGGATGACAAAGAGAAGGGGAAGACTCCAGAACCTGTGGGAGAGAAAGACAGAGTGCATGTAACCAAAACAGGGAGGTTTTGAAAAGTTATGGGTAAATGGGAAGAACACAAATCTTGCAAAGCATAATTACTAAACAAATGTCTCTTTCTGATGCTAAAGGCCTGATTTGCATCTAGAATCCAGTCTTGATTTGTCCAACTGAGCGTCAAAACAAATAAAAAGAGGTGGATGTAAACAACTAAGTTAATAAAGGCCAAATCTATAACACGCAGTGCTCTGGGGAACCATTACGACATAAGAAATGCATGAAAAGGAAAATCATGGCAGCCAAAATCAGACAGCTATAAGAATCATAAACGAGGTTAAAGGAAGTGAACCAGGCAGGCACCAGCTGGAAAACAGACTCAGAATGTGGTGTGAGTTATAGTGCAATGTGAAGAGGGCTGGTACACACACAAATAACTGCTTTATTAAAAAGACTAACTGTACTCAGAATATTCTGTCATCATTTACTCACCCGTATGTTGTTCCAAACATATCTGATTTATTTTGCTAGGCTACAAACAGCTGGTTTGGCCAATAAGATTCAACGTGATTAATGTAAAAAAAAAAAAAAAAACTAACAAATAAATAAAACTGAATTAAAGTAGTTAAGAATAATAACATTTTCCATGCCATTTTTCAGTAAATGAAGGAAGACTGGTAAAATAATCACTATAATATTTCATTAATATTTGATTTGATTTAAAATGGTTCTTCATTTTATCTCGTCAGCCAGTCAATACAATTACAATTTGGAATGTCCTGTTACATTGCACAACTCATTTTATTGTATGTTCTTGTCTTTTTTCAAGCTTAGCTGTCCTATGATTACAATATGCTAATATCACTGAATGGACAAGAGCAGTTAAAAAACTCTTATGTAAATGATGACAGAATTTTCATTTTCGACTGAAATGTTCCTTTAAACTATTTAATGTTGTTTTTTCAATTTGTTCTGATTACACTCCATTTGGCAAATGCATCTTCATCCCGGTGCTTCTAGGTTCAGATTGAAGTATACAGTATCTGAGTTACAGGTCCAGGCTGCTCATAGAGGACACAGCAATTATAAAATTATCGTCATTCATGAAAGCGCAGCTGGCCTGAGCACTGTGTGTTAGCAGTTCCCAAGGGAAAGGACAGAACAAAAGTTATTCTTTCTGAGCTCCACTGGGGGCTGTTGGGAAAAAACACACACATACACATACACACACACATTTAGTGTAAATGTTGGACACAGCACTCAGCAGTACAAGTCCCACTAGTTCAGGCATTATCACATACAGCTGTGTTCTCCCTTTTTTACTCAAGCACATTATGCTGTTATGTCAGCAATCACTGTGAGACTGTAGTATGTACACTATCATTCAAAAAGTTTGGGGTCAGTAAGTTTTTATTTTTAAAGAAAGAAATTAATACTTTTATTCAGCAAGGATGTATATTAAATTGATTCAACTTGCTTGCTAAATGTTTTTTTTTTAACTTTCTATTCATCAACAAATCCTGAAAAAAGTATTGTTTCCACAAAAATATTAAGCAGCACAACTGTTGTCAACATTGATAATAATAAGAAATTATTTCTTAAGGATCATGTGAAGAGTGGGGTAATTAATGGCTGCTGAAAATTCAACTTTGCATCACAGGAATAAATGACAGTTTTTAAACTTTGTTTTAAACAGAGAAAACAGTTTTTAAAATTGTAATAATATTCCACAAAATTACTGTTTTTACTGTTACTTAAGCAAAGAAATGCAGCCTTGGTGAGCATTACAGACTTTCAACAGGATTGTATGGTATGCCATGCCAACTCATTTTTTGATTAGAGTCCCAAAAGTTAAGACACTTTAACTTTAAGACTTTGGCTTAAAAATGCCAACCTGTTCTCTGTGAGACCGTGGGTCCATGACAAAAAGTCTAGGCTTGTGATAGGTCAGAAGGGGTCGCGTACGGGCTGACATACAGGGGACGTCCACCTGAGGAAGGTACTGGCCTCTGTGACATGTTTGTTTCCTCTTCTGCCTGGCCTTGTGTAAACACTGTGGTCCACTGGGAACAAAGACACCCGTGTGTGTTACTTGCAGAGGCGGACAGTAACTAAGTACATTTACTTGAGTATCGTCCGCCTCTGGTTACTTGGATGCAAAAGTAGGGATAAAATCTTCAGAAATCTGATCATATGACAAATAAAGAGAGCAAGTTTCACTGGTTCTCTTCTCCAATCAGACTTTTTCATCTTCCGTCTTTCTAATTCTTCTCAATGTCTTTCTCACTTTTTCAGTTTTCCACTGGGCTGAATGATTCATCCTAACATTCATATAAGATTTACATAAATTTACACAATTATGAATCTGAATGAGGGCGCTTTTACAGTGCTGCAATGAATATGAAATGCATGAATGAAATCAAGACAGACTTCTCTGGAGTTTACGTAAGACTAAGTAAAATGACCTATACTGCGTCAAAAAGTGACAAAACATTTTTCTCTAATGTGAGTATCCTTCTAACAATCTCCTTTCTTGAGCAATAAAAATCTAGCAACCAGTGCTTCAATAACAATTATGTAAATTAATCACAATTGCTATTCCTGTGAGATATTTAAGGTTCGTTTTAGCCTGTTGATGAGCTTGTAAGGCTTGTAGGTGCTTGTTTGCCTCTCACCCACTGTAAGCTGTTTTCTGTTGACCTCTCCAGCGATTGCAAGGTCCTTTAGACATAGGTGATGAGGAAGGAGGGGCACACAAAGATGGCATGAAGCTGTTTACAATCTGAGTCAGCTGGGCACTCTAAACACATACAGAAACATGAATTAAATAGGGTCGATTCAATCAGTTTTAAATGAACAAATTACATTTTATCTTGTCTTATTTATGTTCTTGTCGCCTGTGGTTTTCTTTCGTTCACCTGTCTCTCAATGTTCCTCAGAAGGCGTGTGGGACTGCTGGGTTCCATATCTAGATCAGAGTGCAAATCTTGCATGTTCCCAGCTGTGAATGAAAGATCCATAGTCTCTGTCCACAAGGCGTGTTGAATCTGCCTGTCCGTCAGGGGCTGAGACACCGCCAAAATCACATGACCCTGGAGGACATGTTAGGGGCACATATATTAAAAAAGTTGAAAACTGTTTGCATCTAAAAAAAAAACTAACTTAACTGAGAACGCTTTTAAAATTCCAGTTTAATTAATCAATTTGAATTTAATCTGAATTGAAGCAACAAATAGATTCAGAATTATTTATTATAAATTTAATTTAAGCAGAATTCAAATGTACTAAAATTCAGCAAAGAAATTCATATACAGTAACTGTGTAAATGTGGTTCATCCTAATACATTTTATTAGAATTTTTCAGTATGAACTACATTTCAAAATGTTTAATAAAACAAAACATATAAACATACTTTAAAAAAAACTAAAAATGTCCTATTTCAGCTATTTGCCAAGAAAACAAAAACACAAAATTATCTGTTTAATTTAATTAATTTAATTAAATTTAATTAGTGCATTCTGGGAAATTAAGTGTGCTATATCTTATGAAGTGCATTTTATTTAATAAATTAATTTTGTAACTGTGGTAGAAGCACACTTCATTTCTTAGATTGCTCCAAGTTACTCAATATATTATATAATCAATAGATTAAAATGTTGTTGACAATATATATTTTTATTAATCTAAAACAAAAATGTGGTAATCAGCTTGATGAGCTTAATGCAACAATTAAAATATTGACTTTTTTTAATTATTCCACATATTAGTGAAGAATATAGACAGAGTAAGTCAAAATGTATGATGTCATTGTTTATGTTTTGTAACAGCATTTATATTTTGACTGTTTGGACTAAAGAAATTCGTCTGTTGTGTGACTGTTACTGAATTGCAATTCAGTCATTTCTTTTTCTCACATGAATTGAAAGAGAGCCAATTCTTAAATTCTGAATTTTGCCCAACAGTGCCAACAGCACAGCCCAATTTCCCTCCTAATCTATAGATGCTGTGTTATTTCTTTACCTTATTAGAGAGGATCTGCTGCCTGAGTTTTCCAAGCTGCTGAATCTGAGAGTCCAGATCAGACAGTCTCATCTGCAGCCACGTCCAGCGACTGCAGAGTTCAGCTCTGTCCTTCAGCCATCTCCACTCACAGACATGACAACTACCCTCCCACAAAGACAGCGACAGAAAAGGTCATTTAGCTGAGATTTTATCCAAAGTGACTTACAGTACATTCCTCCAGGAGCAATCATGGTAAAGTGTTTGGAAAACCGGAGTATGATTCTTTACTTGCTCATTAACCACAGATGGCTTTGTTGCTTCCTTACATCTTTATTTAATGCCTCAAGGGTGTCCAGACCAAATAATATCACTGCATAAACTCTTTATTGCATTGAATATATTTCAGAGCTAACTAAGCAGACACTGAAGCTCTGCTAAAGTTTTGGGTTTTTTCAGAATTAAGTGACCACAACATAACCACTTCAAAACGTGAACATCTGTGAAATGAAAGAGAGTACTGACGTCAAAGGTGCTGCTCTCGACTGGCTGAGATCCTAATCTCAGTCCACAAAAAGCCCCCCTAAGCAATTCTGTGGGCAAAGCCAGATAACTCACTTAAAACCTTATAGCAATGTTCTCATATCCAGCTTCTCCAGAGAATCCAGAGCAATGGCCACCGGCTTGAAACTCTGATGAGATGCAAAAATGGTAATTGACATATGGAAAAGTCACTGAAACTATTTTGTCATGGCCTGAGGAGAGGCAGAGCCAACAACCACAGCTGGCTGCGACCAAGACTAAAGGGCGTTCACTTTTACAGCAATTTGCAGCAACAAAGTAATCGGAAGTTATTGATTTTCAATGACAGTTGTTGATTTGAGGCAACTTGAGTGTAATGGAACAAGGTTTAACATAGTTCAGGGTTATTATACTTAACTAAAACTAAAACCATAAAGCATTTTCGTTACTTAGAATAAAATATATAAATATACTTTTAAAAAACTAAAAACGTATATTATTTCAGCTAGTTGCCAAGAAAACATTTTGTCTACTAAAGTAAATAGAACTAAAATAAAAAAACTACATATATTTAAAAACTACAAAATATATTCATACTGTATATATTCATATATATATAGGTGCATCTCAATAAATTAGAATGTCGTGGAAAAGTTCATTTATTTCAGTAATTCAACTCAAATTGTGAAACTCGTGTATTAAATAAATTAAATGCACACAGACTGAAGTAGTTTAAGTCTTTGGTTCTTTTAATTGTGATGATTTTGGCTCACATTTAACAAAAACCCACCAACAAATTAGAATACTTCATAAGACATTTTTAGTGAATTGTTGGCCTTCTGGAAAGTATGTTCATTTACTGTACATGTACTCAATACTTGATAGGGGCTCCTTTTGCTTTAATTACTGCCCCAATTCGGCGTGGCATGGAGGTGATCAGTTTCTGGCTCTGCTGAGGTGGAAGCCCAGGTTTCTTTGACAGTGGCCTTCAGCTCATCTACATTTTTTGGTCTACACTCAAGTACTCAAGTCATTGCATGTATAAACACCATTTTTTATGTATTTTGTTTTGATAGACAGGACAAAAAATGAGCTTATCGTCATTGACCCATATCATTTGTGACAGCACTTAATACTGCATGGGCAAAATTCAGCACACACCCAAAATTTGCTCCCCCTGCCCACCTCAATTCCTGAACCCCATAAAACCTTTGTAGCCCTTAGCTTTGTGCTTATGTAGAATTATGAAGAAAAAAAAAGATAAATTTTTACAGACTCCTTGTCCCTTCTTTCTTGACAAGTCTCTCAATAACATTCCTATTGAATGAGGGATTTTAATGATTCTACTAAAATGCACTCCAATAAATCATTCCCATTTACTAGGAGTTTCCTGAAAGATATATCTATCCCCTTCAAAGATGTGTATTTTGAGACTAGATGTTCTCGCATCTACACATATGCTGCGATCTTACAGCATAAGTGCAGAGTGGGCGAACAAATCACAGAGAGGGACATGAAAGCTCTGATCTACGGGCTGGTGAAGGGCGGCCTGATCTCTATTTATTTACTCATCCCAGGGAAAGGAGAGTGCAGCTGTCTGCTTCAGTGTGGCTGCACAGAATCAGGATCGGAGGACAAGCCAGCTGCACATGAACACACTAGATAAAAATCTTCAACATGGGGGAGAAATATGGTGACAATTTCTCAACAGCTGTGTACTGAATAGAGTGCCTCTGTTATGTGAGCAAAGATCCTAAAGAAAAATACAACACTGCCAGAGCCAAATGCTTCCTCTCTCCATCTTCTATGGGGCTGTTTGTTTTCCCAAACTTGTTGTTATGCTCCCTCTGTTCTTGCCAAAGACTCACGGCCAGTCATTAAAATTTCTTTACTGCCTGGCAACTACTAATGCACCTATTTCAAGATCTCACCCAATGTTGTTGTTTTTTGTATTTTGAAGCTACAGAGACTGAGTCTTATGTTTTGTTTATAACCTCCAAGCATTGTGACTTGCATACTGTCTATTGTATAGAAAGAGCTGTGTGATGTTCAACATTTTCCCTATTGTGTTCTATCAAAAAAACAAAAGCATAGAGGTTTAGAATAACTTGAGGTTTACCACAGTAAATAATGGTCAAATTTAGATTTTTGGCTGACCCATTCTGTTAATGTCTTACATTAAGGTCTATTTCTTCCCATGTGTCAACATTCACCTTGATTAGAAGGTCAACATTAATTAAGAAGACCATTCAACATCACATCATACTCACTGTGAATCCACTAAGGTCCCTTTGGCATCTTCATGGTCCCACTCCTCATCTGAGCTGCTTACGGTGGCGTCTGAGTCCAGAGCCTCCAGCACTCCATGCAGAACAGCTTGACCATTGTGTGCTAAATTCTGCAAATCTCTGGATTTCAGAGGTTGCCCATGTGCTTGAGGGTACTGGAGGTTTCTTATAAGAGCCTGCTCTGCTTCCTGCATCTCTACACCATTAAAAGTCTCAAAAAGACACTCTGGTGTCATGGGGATCTTGGGGGAATGGCGTGCTTCAAGAAGTTCCTTCTTCAAACCATCCAGTTGGTGGCTATAGTGCCTAGAAGCATGTTCACCAAGCATCGCCAGCACCCTCTGTTGTAAATGACTGGCTCGATTTGCCAATGAAATGTGCTGGGAGAGATGCCACAATGACTGAATCATCAGTCCTTCCTTCAGTTCCTCCATAGTTCTAACCAGTGTTTGGTTTAAAGCATTGTTCTTCCTGCTGCGTGAAAGTGATTTGGTGCCAGCTTGGCAATCTCTTGTAGAACAACCATGTTGCAGAGGTGTGAGGTTGTGACTGGGCTCGACCCCGTCTTGTCCTTTGTCTTCAAGTGTGGGCATGAAACACATTTGTGACGCACCAGCAGGAGTACCTGGTGAGTTTCTGTTCAAGGAGAGAAGGGTGAGTAATGGCTCTGGGCTTGACAGCAGAAAGGCTTTGGGATGTGAACCCTGGAACAAAGGCGATAGGAGCATCTCCGGGAGCTGAGGAGAACCTTTAGAGGACAGGAGATCCAGATGCACCATGGAAGGGAGATTCTGCCAAATCATTTGTCCAAAACTATTATCCACATCCAAACCAAGTGCAACACCGCTGCAGTCCATATTTCCACACAAAGCAGAGGATGAAATCTGGATTTAATTACTTTTGATCTGATGTTTGGATAAAAGATGGACTCATTCCCTATCCCCGTCCTGGGACTGATGGATATAACCTCAGATCCAAAGCTTAAACATCACCTGAAACTGTGACTTAAGCGACAGATCTGTTAAAGAGACGCCGACTATTATAACAGATACATATGATATGACAGATACAAGCGATATGACTGTGAGAAAGTGAAAAATGTTTTTGATATTCTCTAACTTTATCAATAACAATCGTAATTTAAGACGATCTGTCTAATTATATTAGAAACCTGATGAATAACTGAAGATATCTGTAAACGGATAGACTACAACTATTTGTCGCTCACGCGATAAGCGTAATGTTATGAAAATAACGGCAGAACTGGAAAAATAACGTCATCATCTCACCTTTAACAGCCGCTCATTTCAACAACAAAAATCTAGTCCAGAAATAGACGATCATCAATAAATGATCCATAAATATAATCCTTCAAGTAATAAAAAATAGATTTTTTTTTCAGTTTTGTGAGCAGACATCTATGGAAGCCCGTTTCCGCCACTGAATAAAAAAATATAATTCTGTAAGTCATAATAATGAGAAACTTTCTCAAAATTATGACTTAGTATCTCGTTATATTGAGAAACTTTCTCGTAATAATGAGAAACTTTCTCGTAATAATGACTTAGTTTCTCATAATAATGACTTATTTTCTCATAATAATGACTTAGTTTCTCATAATAATGACTTA
>NW_015626394.1:136182-136404 GCF_001515625.1 Sinocyclocheilus rhinocerous
TAACGAGATACTAAGTCATAATTTTGAGAAAGTTTCTCATTATTATGACTTACATAATTATATTTTTTTATTCAGTGGCGGAAACGGGCTTCCATAGACATCGACTGATCCCGTCCGATTTTCCTTCACACCGCAGAACAGCCGCAACCGGAGAACAGAACAGAGAGAGAGAGAGAGAGAGAGAGAGAGAGAGAGAGAGAGAGAGAGTGAGACGCCAAGTCT
>NW_015626394.1:138103-141752 GCF_001515625.1 Sinocyclocheilus rhinocerous
GAGAGAGAGAGAGAGAGAGAGAGAGAGATGGTTTCCTCAGCTAAATCTAATATTCACCAACACGTATTTATATTATACATAAATATAAAAATTACTGAGTAGGCCTATATTTTTTTTCTAGCCACCTTTAGTTTCACTTTTCTTTTCTTTTAATATTTAGTTATCCAGGCACTTCGCATTTGGTCGGTTGTTGATAACGAGCTAGTTTTTGTGACTGCAGTCATGAAAACAACTGAGAAGGTATCAATCAGCCATGACATGATATTTGGCATATTTGTGGCAAGGTTTTTAACTGTCACGAGAAAATATTATTACACATATTTCCTATGCACATAGTATACTATTTAACAATGATAGTAGGCTATACTTTATGATTTCTAAAGGAAATAAACCAGATTTGAGCTCTGCAGTTCCTGGTAATGTCCCACCTCTGGATACCAAACCTTTTTTTCTTTCTGGTTGACTAAAGAAGGGGGGTTGTCCTGAGAGCTGCTCTCAATGTTTGCTTTGCTTTTTTCTTGTATAGGCATGAAACGCAGGGAAGAACGAGTTTGAACGCTTCAGCTGCTCTGAACATAAATTGATTGTAATATGCATTCAGTCCACCAGGTGGGACTACAACAACTGAATTAAGAGCTGAAACAACAAGGACACGTCACCAATAACTAATGATCTAATTTTTGAGAATAACTTATGCACATATATTTCTATAAGCGTGCCACATGTCACCTGAAACAATAACTGAATAAAATATATAAAAGGTTTTCTTTCTTAAGAAAACTTGTAGTACGTAGGCAAATAAAAAGACAAAATTTGATTATTTATACATTTATCTTTTTTTTTTTTAATTCAGTCTAATTTTCATATAATTGCACTTCTCGGTGTCTTCTCATATGTTTTATATAATTTAAAACTATTGGCAATGTCAGAATGATAACATTAGGCTAAGAAAAACTGTGAGCATGTGAATATTATTGATTACAAAGAATAAATACATTACACACACATGAATAACCCTGAATAGAGTACAACCAAAGTCCCTTTAAGGTATTCTATAGTCTTTGGTACAACATAACAGTAAGCAATGTCTGAATTTCTACAGTCCATTTGCATTATATAAAATGTATGTTTCTGAATAATCACCACAGAAATTCAAATCAAAACATAACTTTTTAAAAATGAAAACATGATTTAATATTCAATGTATAATAAATATATTTACTGTTTTTACCCTTTTGCATACAGAGGAAAAGTGAGTTTGTGGTTTGCAAATGTCAACACAATTTCATGTCCATTCAAATGAATGCAAATGATGTTCATATACATAAACGGTGTTCTGACATTTAACAGTTTAAACCACAAGTCATTTTAAATATTTATTTTGACTGTAAATCATGCCTATATTCATGAACTATAAATTACTTCATGCCCATGGAAACATTTTATATCCACCCACACTTCAGAACATTTATAGACTGATTTAGTTCGAGTGCTGTCCCAACAAAGCTTCCCTTTAAATCATGCTGTTAGAAGTGACATAGCCCTAAATTGACTGATTAGGGAAGAGGTCATTTCAGGGTTTGTAGTTTTCTTTTTAGCCATTAGGCGGAATTTTGACTGACCAACACCTAAAAGGATAGTTGCTTCAAAAGAGTACAGTGCCATGTCAGAGAAAAACAAATGGCAAATATCCAAATATAAAGATCCTTCATTATGTTTACATTTTAGAACTTTAGAAAAGGCCAAAAGGTTGTCGAAGATAAGCTCAGTCTTTTAAGACTGGGTTTAGTGAAGGGTCAGATATCACTTTCAAGTAAATAATTGTTTCAAATTCAAGAAATTAACAATTACAACAAACACAAACATAAGAAATCAAACTTTTATTTCTCTATTATTTTACAATACAATTCTGACTACAACGCCAGATTCAAGTGTCCATCCACAGAGGAGGGGGAAATGCTAACGAGGAAAGCAGTCTCTGATATTAAAGATTACAAATAAAGCACATCTCACAAGAACACACATTAGATAAAATAAAACGGACACCTGGAACCAGGTCAAGTCCGTCTCATGCACCACCAAGCATCCATACAAACACATTGGAGGTCCTCAGATAATACTACAGTATCTTTATCTGAAACACAAAACTTAAATAAAATAAATTAGGAAACAGACAAGGCAGCACTACGTTTTATGATTATTACTGTTGTTCAAACAAACGGTAATACCTTGTGGCAAAATTTGCTACATTTCACACGAATGCTGCATCCAGTAATATTGTGTTTCAATGTCCTACCAGCTTTCACACAGGTTTAATTCTCCAGCGTAAATCTCACATTTCTCAGATAAAGCATTAAAGGGATGGGTTACCCCAAAAATGTTATAATGGCCTCATATTGTTCCAAATACATGTAACAACTTTTGTAACACGGAACAAAAGAGGTGATGTTTTAAACAATGTTCACACTGCTCTATTCCATATAATGTGGGACCAGTGAATGGGGACCAGAGGCTGTTAAGCTCCAAAAAGCACCATAAAACATCCTGATAATTGTCAATAAGACTTATGCAGTATAATCCATGTCTTCTGAATCCATATGTTATGAGAAAGAGTCTGAAAAGATTTTATAGTCAAGACAAGAGCAGCTTTGACGTTATGTTTTAAATACATCCTTTGTTGTTCCACCGAGGAATGAAAGGTATTTTCAGGTGATACCAGAATTTTCATTTTGGAGTGAACTATCCCTTATCCCTTTAACCAACGTTTGATTAACATACACAAACAGACATCTAGATACCCCATCACTCACAAAACTCAGTACAAACAAGTTGGGTACATTATTCCAAGTATAAATATGATACATTTATGGCTTTTTCCATTTGAGATAATATCTGTTTGAGGAGTTCATAGTGCAAACTTTTATAATATAATAGTTATACTGTAGCTCAGGCATCTTATGTGTTATTCTAAATTCACTGACTTCCACTTAAGTATAAACGCTCTGCGAGGAGCTACGAGAACATCAGTTCATCAGCTCCACACCAGAAACTAATGTCTTACTGTGGGACTGTTCAAATGCTAAATTGAACCCGACAGGCCTCTGTGGCTTTCTTCCAGTCTCACAGATAATGGTCTTTTCCTGCCAGCTCATTTTCACATTCAAAGGCCTTTAGTGGTCAGTATTCAGCTCCAAGATCTGCGACAGGTCCAACCATACAGAGAGAGCTTATATGCAGTATCAAATTGCACACCTGCTGGGTAAGGCTGTCAGAAGTAGTCCCTTCGCCGTGAATCATCGCTTATGAAGGAAGGGTTCCACTGAGCTGGGTAGATGCAGGAATGCCTCGAACCGGGGAGGCCGGAGAACGGATACAGACCATTACGTTCCAGGTCAGAGTTCCTCAATGCAGGCTTAAAGAGAGAATAGTACATAGTCACATATTAGCTAATCATGTGGAAAATTCACCAATTCAGGATGTGCATGGCCATGTGAAGTGTTTTTTTTTTTTATGGATTTATTTATTTATATTTAAACATCATGAGACTATGGAAGCTTATTTCCGCCACGGAATTTTAAAATGTTAATGGTTATTGCAACTTTTTAATCTCACAATTCAGATTTCCCCCCCCCCCCCCAAAACTCACGGT
>NW_015626394.1:141942-164816 GCF_001515625.1 Sinocyclocheilus rhinocerous
CACGTTTATTCTCATAATTTAGACTTTTTTCTCAGAATTGTGAGTTTCATGAGTTTCAAACTTTTTCTCACAGTTTCTGAGAAATGTAAATTCGAGACAGAATGTGAGATGTTAATTGCAAGTTAACATCAACAACACAACTGCGAGGAAAAAGTCTGAATTGTGAAATTTAAACTCAGAATTGTGAGGGGAAAAAAAGTCTGAATTGTAAGAAAAAAGTCCAGTTACCTTTTTTATGTTTTTATTCCACGGCGGAGCTTCAATATTAGACAAATTCAAAAACCAAAGCCTCCATAAATGCTCATTTCTGGCATTATAATATGAATGAATATGATCACACACCGAGTAATAAATGTCTGTCATTTGCAGGAGATTTTTGGTACTGCCGTTCTCCTGCATCTCAATAGTCTCTCGGCCCCACTCCATAGACACTCGATTACTCTTAGGAAACTCTGCGTAGGGCGACATCTGAAGTTCTCCACTTTTGAAAATCATTTTGTTGATGTCATTTTTGTCCTTTCTGAGAATGCAACAAACAAAAATATTTTTGAGACATTTTTGTAGTTTAAAATTTCCCAAGATATTTATCTGTTGCATATATATCATTAGCTTACTTGCAGCAGGTGACTACAAGGGCAATGACGACAATCAACAGAAGAGCTCCTCCAGCAGGAGAGACCACCACGGCTATCAGCTTATAGACTATTAAACACAAGATCATTTTAGCGACAAAGTTCTTTTATTTATTGACAAGTCTGAAAATAATACAATTTAACTGAATGATACATTTTCCACAAGCTTTATATATCACACCGCTAAATAATCAAGTTATAAAATAAAGCTAATTTTAAAGATTTTAATATTAAAGATTTTATAAATAAAAATAAAATGTAAATTAAAATAAAATAAAATCTTACAATTATTGCAGTTGAAACCTCCAAATCCAAACATGCACCTGAGGAAGTTAAAAAGAAGTTTGTTTTTTCTGCAAAAACACATATGTGACCCTGGACCACAAAACCAGTCATAAGGGTCAATTTTTTGAAATTGAGATTTATACATCATCTGAAAGCTGAAAAAAAAAAAGCTTTTCATTGATGTATGGTTTGTTATGATAGGACAATATTTTGCCGAGAGACAACTATTTGAAAATCTGGAATCTGAGGGTGCAAAAAAATCTAAATACTGAGAAAATCGCCTTTAAAGTTGTCCAAATGAAGTTCTTAGCAATGCATATTACTAATCAAAAATTAAGTTTTAATATATTTACGGTAGGAAATTTACAAAATATCTTCATGGAACATGATCTTTACTTAATATCCTAATGATTTTTGGCATAAAAGAAAAATCGATAATTTTGACCCATACAATGTTTTTTTTGGCTATTGCTACAAATATACCCCAGCGACTTAAGACTGGTTTTGTGGTCCAGGGTCACATATGTACAAAACAAATACTAATACACAATACCAGACAAAATGTTGGACAAAATGAACTCAATTTTTTTCCCATGATCTTAAAAAGCTTTTGATCTAAAGGCTTATGCCTGAAAGTGGAAATGGATGAGTTGGACCGGATAGTGAAGGAAAGCAGCCAACATGCAACAAGCATGCCCAGCTTAAATGGGAACTCCTTCAAAACTGTTTAAAAAGCATCTCAGGTGGCACCTCATGAAGTTGAGAGAATGCCCAGGGTGGTTAAAGCTGTAAAGAGTGGCTATGTTGAAGAAGCTAAAAACAGGGTTTTTATCGTTAACTAAAACTAAAACTATAAAAAAATATATATATTAATTGAAATAAATGTTAAGTGAAAAAAGTATTTTATTTTGTTTCATATAGTTTAAGTTGATGTACTAAAATAACTAAAACTCAAACAAAATAAAATGAATAAATACCACATTACAAAATCTTTAATTAAAGTTAAAGTGAAAACAAAATATTTAAAAAAAAATCTAATTCAAAATATTACCAATAACTATACAGTATATCAATGATACTAATACAAGATTTTAGCCACTACTTCATACTTCCATTTGTGCTATTTCATAGTTTTGAATGACTTTATAATTCTAAACTGGGGAAAAACAATAATCTATAATTAGTAGGTGTGACTGGTAATTTTTACTTAAAATGCATTTAAAAACCACATACTTACTCAACACAGCTGCCATTAACAAGTTTGTGTCCATCTCCACAGTCTAAAGAAAACATTGCAATATTTAAATGAAATAAAAAAAATTAAATGAGAAACTTGGTATTCTTTAGTACAAGTGTCCCACAAAGTCCCACAGTTTAAATGTATTCAATCAAAGAACTGAAAAGACACAAGTGAATGTTGTACCTCTGCAGGTCATGTCCCCTGGATTCTTTTTAAAGTATCCTGGGTGGCACTGACAGTATGGGGTTCCGCTAGTGTCCGTGCACACAGAGGACTGCGAATCACACTTGGTGTTCTGGGCCAAACACAGGCTCTCCGCTAAACAGAAAGAAGTTCTTCAGAACAAATGGCTTCCGAGAGATAAACCGTATGACAAAGAGCTTTACAAAATATTATTTTAGGAGCCTCAAGACTGTGTTATCTGTGTATATTGTGTGACTGGTATTATCATATCTCTGAAGTGGCGGAGTGGAGCGGAGGATCTGAGATAAGAGTATGATGCATACGATGAGCGCTGAATGGTACCGTGATAGGAGAGATGGTGCTGAAGCTTAATGGTGCAGTGGGAGTACGTCCGGCTACAGTTGCTCAGGGACATCTGGATGCTGTTGTAGACATCCGTGCTGGTCACATTGGTGGGGAGTGAAAACATGTTCACTGCTAAGATCTGCACACCTTCTCCATCTCTGCATCAGGCATTTGCATTCACATGAGTGAACAAAATAAAATAATGGGTCCCACTTTATATTAAGTGGCCTTAACTACTATGTACTTACATTTAAATTAATAATTTAGTACAATGCACTTATTGTGTACATACATGTTTTTACATTGTACTTATATTTGAAAAATATCTGTTTATAGTTACACTGTTGACCCATCCCTTACACCTTAACCCACCCTTAAACCCACCCATACCAACAAACCTGTCCCTAACCTTACCCGTATCCCACCTCAAACATAGTAGTTAAGGCCACTTAATATAAAGTGGGACCAAATAATGCCCTGAATTCAAGTTAGAAATGAAAATATGAATTTACATATAATAATAATATGAATGACTGAAACATTGCAACAGGTAGGTGATATGAACAAAATCTCTACTGATAACAGTATCACACAATTTTTGGATGGAAATTAAATGCTTTATCAATTAGAGAATGGATATATTTATATGACTGATTGTAAGTAAGTTTGGGATCAGTAATATTTTTTTAAGAAATACTTTTATTCAGCAAGGATGCATTAAATTGATCAAAAGTGACGGTAAAGACATTTATAACGTTACAAAAGATACCTATTTTAAATAAATGCTGCTCTTTCGAACTTTCTATGCATCAAAGAATCCTGAAAAAAAGTACCACAGTGCACAGAAATATTAAGCAGCACAATCATGTTCAACATTAGACATTTCTGAAGGATCATGTGACACTGAAGACTGGAGTAAAGGCTGCGGAAAATTCAGCGTTTGCCATCACAGGGATAAAATGTTTTTACTAAAATACGTTTTTTTTACTATATTTTTGATCAAATAAATGCAGCCTTGGTGAGCATAAGAGGCCTTTCAAAAAACAAAAATCTTAGCCGCATGGTACAGTTGTTTTTTTGGTGCTCCGTATGGCCAATTACTGCTGGGTCTCTGGAAGATCAGTAGAAACGTACCTTTTACCCAAAGTGGAGCGTCGGTAACCATGGAAGATGGAGAGCGAGGCATTGAGCTGAAAAACCAATACACAAATGTATCAAATTAACCTCAACTCCATGTTTCGTACATCACTTTATCATGTTAAACCAATTACATTCTCTGTTGGTTTCTGCATTAGCAGATTGGCTGATTGGCTGTGGGTTGTAAGGCTGTAAGGTGAAGAAGTCAGGTGTGAGATGCAATGGTGTGATAGTCAGATGAGAGAATACAATGCTGCATACCAGCTGTAAAATCTCTCTGTGTAGCTCATGCAGACCTGAACTTCTGAGATGCACTGAGCTGTTGACGGTGAAAGTGCCCAAAAATGTCTTCACTGCAAGGAAAAGCCAAAGCAAATACAGTAAGGGTATCATAGGGTTATCACCAAAATATATGTATGCACTCTGGACATTATTTTATTGTAGACAACTGACCACCTACCTTGTGTACAACTTCGGCCATCCTCCAAGTCAAAGCCCAGGGCACATTCACAGCTGAAAGAGCCACCTGTGTTGACACACACTGAACCCTGTGGGCACGGACTTCTCACACACTCATCCACATCTACAGAAAAACACACCGCCTAATCAGTCATTGTTCATTTTTGTCACGAAACCCTGATGAAAACAAGCACTACTTTACTAGACACATTTGAGATTAATTATGGACTAATGTTATGTGATCATCTTCAAACTTGTTTTAAAAAATGGAAGAAAATGGAAATACTGACCACATAGAAAACAAATATAATTTTAATGGATGTATTTAAATTAATATAATTCAATGTATTTATGTTATATTATATTCTATGTGGTCAATATTTCCAGTTTCCTCCATTTTTTTAAACAAAAAAGTTTGAAGCTGGTCATTCGTCCATAATTAGTCACATTACCACATGCCACAATATGTAGTCTAGCCTGTCACTTGCCTGTGACTAGCATAATTAAAACCTATAATTTGATATTACAGCATTGGAGCTGTGGCATTATGGATAGGTCAATTCCTGTTCCTGTTTGTCACTGTACTTTTAACATTCAGATTTGTGACTGCCATATCCAAGATGAAAGATGGTCCAGTCTGGTTGTTAGAGTACATTTAAGTGTGCTTCTTACCTTCCGTGCAGAAGGGTCCTGTCCATGCAGGCAGACACTGGCAGTGGTAACTTCCTTTAGCTGATCTAACACAGCTGCCTCCATTTGCACAAGTTTGAGGCCCACACACACAATCTACAGAGGAGAAAGAGATGGTTTGAATAGTTCAGAAGTCAATCAAATGAACAGGTGAATTCACAAACAATGTAAAAGTAAACAGTGGAAAAACTGTTAACATTAAGATCTTTATGACACAAGTGTGGTTGCCAGAGTGGTTGCTAAGGTATTCTACAGAATTTTTAACACTATGCTATACAGTTACTAGAGTAATGCTTACTAGTCTGAATCAAAATAGCCAACCCAAGTCTCTATTTCAGTCTAAGTCTATGGGATTTGTTTGTCTGTTCTATCGTCTGCTAAAAAACTCAAAGGAATTATTGTATCCACCCAAAAATAAAAATTCTGTCATCATTTATTAATTTTTTTTCTTCCGTGGAACATAAAAGATTTCTCAAGATAATTTGAGAAATACTGCAGTTTCATGTTCATATAATGGAAGTCAGCGGCCTCTAATGTTCTTCTAAATATCTTATTTTTTGTTCCACAAAATAACACTAAATACTAATAACTGAATAATAGTGTTAAATGTCATCTTTATGAAATTTTAAAATAAATGTATATTTTCCATACAGTACAAGTATTTATTTTTTCCATTTATTTAGATAAATGCACACTACTTAACATTTAGGGTTTTTGGGTTTTAAAAGTTGCTTATGCTCGCCAATGCTGCTCTTATTTGATCAAAAATACAAATTAAAAAAATATATTTCAAATGCTGCTTTATATTTGAAATCATTCTTTGTTAAAACAGAAAGTTTAAAAGAGCAGCATTTATTTGAAATAAAAATCTTTTGTAACATTATAAATGTCTTTACTTTAATCATAACTTTTGAATGGTAGTGTATATAAATTGAATATTGCCCATTTATCGGTTATGAGCCAGAATTGTAATATCGTTGAATCCTTAACAAGCACCATTAATAATACCAACATGATGATTTGAATGACGCTATTTGCAAGTCACTGTATAAACACCAAAAGTCAAACATACCTGGTGATGCTGTTGACCTAAAAGGCATCTGCGTGGTCGTCGTTCCCATCTCTGTGGTGCTTCTGTCCGTGTGATTCCTGGTGGTTACCACCACAGTGGTCTTGGTCGAGGTGCTCTTGCTGTAAGGTGTTGTTGCACGTCTGCCATGTGCAGTAGTGTTCCCTGGCGTTGCCGTGCTGGTTTCTAAGTGCAAGGTGGTGACGTCAGCAGAATCAGATGTACTGGATGCCTGAGGTCCACCAGTAGGGGAGGTAAGCGGAAGCTGGGCTGTGGTGGGTGTCGTCCACAGCACCTGAACAACATCTGTGGTAACGATGGTAGTGTGTTCGGTTTGGGCTTGCGGTGTGGTGCTTGTTTGGAGCCGACGGGTGGTGACGGGAGGAATCATTGTAGTGAAAGTGTTGGTAGAACTGTAAAAAGTAGATGCCTCATCAGTGGCTTCCTCTGTAACCTGTGGCCTCTGAGTTGCTGGCATGGCAGATGTTGGCACCACTTCTGTGTTGGTCTGATCATCAGTTTTTGGGACGAAGGGTGGTTTGCCAGCAACGAACTTCGTAAATGAGTCACCAGTTGTGGTGGCTACATCTTCGAGCACTGGGGGTGCAGTGGTCACGCCCTGAATTGTTGTCTCCTCCACTGTGTGGGCTGGAGACCCTTCGGGTTCCTCATGGCCAGTTGAGCTGACAGATCCAGTAGAAAACTCAGTGGAAGCATCAGTATCCAGGGGATAAGTCACTGTGGAATCACGGCTCTGTTGGGATGTGCTAGTGGCATTGTGTTCACCGGAGGTAAAAGGTGGGATAGATGACACGGAGTCACTGGTTTCTGTATAAGATGCCCCACTAGTCACATATGTGGTGTCCACTTCCCCTTTATCTCTGTTGATCATTGTAAGAGGGGGTGTTGAATTTGTATTGTCATTATCAGACACCTGCTCAAAGGTCTGTCCTGTGACATTAGATTGTCCCGTCTGTGACTCAGTGCCGTGGGACAACGTTGACCACTCGGTCTCCAAAGAGTGGTCTTGAGTTGCATTGGTGGCATTATGATCTTCAAAAGTGGGCTCAGTCTGTTCAGACAATGTAGATACATCTTCTACGGTTTCCTCCTTGCCCTGGGTGGCTCCCGACGCTCTTACTTCCCATTTGGAAGTTTGAGAGACAGCATCAGAGGAGTTGGAGTCCTCAGTGTACGCAGAGGTGCTGTTGGAGGTCACAGAGAGCAGTGTGCGTTCCCTGACTCGGTTGGTTGTGGAAATGTAGGTGCTATCAGTGTGAGAGACCGAGTCGGTGGTGTCAACGTCTCTCAGATCCGTTACGGGAACCTCTCGCACTGTTCGAGCCTCTGTAACGGGATGGTTGCTGGTGATGCTGTGCGATGCTACTGATGGACTCTCCCATTGGGTTGTGGCATTATGGGCAAACTCTTTGTCAGTCTGCAGACGTTCAGTGGAATCGTCTGAGGTCATCCTCCAGTCAACTGTATTTGTAGAGATGATTAAAGGTTTTTCTGAATGTCCTGGTTTGAAAAAAAATTAAAAACAACATGTTGGAAACTATGCATTGTAAACTATCAAAATTGCAAAATCTATTGAAATTCAAGGAAGGGGAAATTTGAGAAGCATGTCCACTAGGGTGCGCTTCATGTGGTGTGAACCTTAGGAAACCTCATGAACTATGTGAGATGTTTTCAGAAGTGACTGCGGATGTAATGATTTTGGGTGGAGAACAATTGGCAGCCAAGCTCGTCTAACCTAACAAAAGCTTGGGCCCTAAAAATGGAGGGGATCTGATCCATTGGGACTTGCTGTTTCCTTCCTTAAGCTGACCTAGCAAAGTCCATATTACAGCGTTGTCACTGCCTGCATGGAGTTCATACACAGGCAAAACTATAATCAAGAGGACCTCTGACTATTTCGGCTATTTAAACAGAGTGGTTAAAAACATATTGAGTAGCATTACCTTTATGGTCAACAAATCATCCCTAGATACTCCAATATGATACAAATAAAGAAAACATGCTTTTTACCCAGTTCATAAAATATTTAACAGCTCTGATGCAGAACTTCCATTTAATTTTTTGTCTTTTATATGTGAATCAGTTAAATTAAGTACAGTAAGATATACTTGTTGCTTTGTTTCTTAGTAGGAAACTGCAACATGGCTCTGTTGTATATGACAACAAAATAAAATCATAACATACAACAATCATACTTCTGGTTTGTAGCAATTCATTCGAATCTGAATGAGTTATTGTGAAATGAATGTTCCCACAATATCTGTTGAAGCTGATATTAATGTGGAAAGCCATGATATGATTTTGGGTCATGTCACAATCCAAAAATGGACTCACTCACTGAAAACGCATTACAGGGATCTGTCAGCAGAAGATATTTCAGCTTGCATTACATTCAGGGATATTCAGTCAGCTCTAACTAATGGGGATGGAGAAAGGCCTTAAAACAAGCCGTTTCTACAGAAAGTAGATGATCTGGACAGTAATGCGTGAGATCAAAAAAAAGAGTCAATTACAGTGTTTTTTGTGCCTAACTCAGTGCATACTGATGCAAAATACAAAAAGATTGTGCTCAAACACAGCTGCAAAAAAATTTGAGATTTTTGGTTTGGAAAGCAAAATACATATTTATTAACTCACAACTTATACTAACCTTTATTTCCCATAAGTGTATCAAAAGGTGTATCGTCACATTTCCTCGGTTATGCATGTGAAAGTAAAGCTAGAATAATGTGTCACATAACTGATATCCCCATCCCCAAATCCTCTGATGTCTTAAATAAGATAAAAGGCTATAAATCCATATGGATTTTTTTTAAGACAAATTCTGCAACGTATACCTAGAAGGAGCGGCTAACGGCCAACATAATGGTAATATAAAATGATAGCATTAAAGTGTTTTAAAGACCCATTTTTAAATATATTTACTCAAAATTTACTACAAAATGTTTTAAAACAAAGTATATCAGAGCCAGTTCACTGCATTTAATACTATTTACTTAATTGCACACTTGATGCCAAAATGTCAGCAGGACAGATGACATGGAGTGGAAGTTCTCCAAATTAAATCACATAAATAAAACAAAAACAATCACTAACATAAACTGCATATTAAAAATAACTCATTGGCTCAAGAAAGTGGAACAGTTTATGAACCAGGATGATCATGAGCCAAGGAGGTCATTCATTAAAAGAGATGCTCTTCCAAAAACTGAGGAAACTGAGTGCAAGTAATCTCATTAGTTCAGACTTCACAATTGACCAAGTACTTCATCTGCATAATAAAAACATAGTTATTTTTACTTTTGGCATTTCCTGGCAACATGAATCACCATGAGCTAACCTTCTTACAAATGAGCAGAGACACAGTTGCTTGCTACCTGAACTAGAAATGTAATCGCAGCAGTTTATTTATTATTAGTGTCATCTGCACTTTACTGTCATGTTAGACTTCTTGTTTAGCAAACAAGGGGACCTTGGTTCAAATCCCAACCTTACATACAATCAGTTCGGGATTGATAGATCACTTTGTAGTTTAACATTATGGGAAAAAGCAGCTTTCGATTCTCATGCTAAATCATTTTTCCTTCACTAAGAAAAAGAAAGTCTAACAAGTTTGGAGCAACTGATTTGCAGAAACTGCAACTTGATTGACATGTAACATGAAAACATACAAGCAACATGAAAATAGGTGTTTTTCCCCTAGAATAATTGTTCTTTTTTTTTTTGGAAATGAAAGTTATTTTGGAAGAATTAACTTGGAGGGGGCACGTTCTAGTTTGAATGGGCACGGCACTTCTTGGTGTTATGAACTCAATGAAGTCAATCAAAATACAAGACAAAATTTACTTATAATCTGAAAATTAAACGCCCATGGTGCACATTAAACCTTTTACAAGCGTGACAGCAAATTAATTCACAATGCATGCACATTCCCGATTTTCAGACAAACATTAGTTTCCTTCAGATTTTCCAGGAAATAAAGCTCAGCCCACGGAGTACTACCTGAGAAATGCAGTAAATAAAAATATATATTTCAAGTGCTGCTCAGTTGAGTGATCAGTCAAGATTATTTAGTCCCATGTGTCCACTGTTTCAGTCCAGCTGGTTAGCAGGGCACGGTTGTGACATGCTCAGTTGGACTGAGAATGGACTATCTTGTCTGTGGTGGTGGTGATAAAGGAGGAGTGATGGTAACGATCACGCAAGGCAAAGTCTGCATTTTCCTCTGTTAGCTGCCTGGTTTCCATGCCGACAGCTGACAAAGAGGGTGTCACCACAATCTGGTCCTGAAAGGCCTCATCTCGCCTAAGAAGAGAGGCAAATGATTGGAAATGTGAGGTTCGGTTTTGTATATATTCATAGTTCTAATCACATCATCCACAATGGACTCTACCACATACCCACATAACAGTAATATGTTTGTAAGTGCTTTATTTAGTTTTAATTGAAGAACTCTCCTAACAAGCCAAGCTAAATAATAGTGTCATTAATCATTTAAAGATTTTCCATAGTGCATGAAGACAATAGCTTTGAATTTATCTTCATGTAACACTCAATGTCTCAGCTCATTTGGAATAGTAACATATACGAAAGAAAGGCACATAGTGTCAAGTTAACAAGATATCAATAAGCAAAACTGTTAACTCAGACTGATGTTCTGCAGAATGCCTGTAAAATAATCAGTACTTTTCTTTTGGACAGACAGAAATTCTGATCTGATCTATTTTTCAGTGTTTTCTGTATAAGCACTGGTGGAAACGTCCATGCCATTATTGTGGTATTTTCTGTATCAAGTAATCCTGGCTAGGGATGCACCGATGTTTTGGCTGCCAAAAATTGCATTTTTGGTTTTCGGCCGAAAATATGAGCAGAAATTAGTGTCCAGCACACAGGTTTCACTCTCCCTCTAGCCGTCATCACTGCGTGGTGTGATGCTCCGCTCTATGAATGTGCGTTCCTTTGTGCTGCTCACGACCCATGCGAACGCTACACTAATGTACTGCTCATGCAAAGTTTGCTCAAATAACGCGCCGACAGGAAATTTCTATGTAGTATACTTGTTCCTATTTGCAATAGCGCTACTGTGCTGTAACATGGCAATTCTGGTAAAAATTATGCTACCCTCTTGTGACGCTATGCTCTGCTCACATGCTCTGATAATAATAGCTTTGTAGTACTATACATTATTTGGATAATTAATTATTAAAAAAACGTTACAGCTGATTCTGTTGTATAGAACTGAATAAAAATAAATGAATATTATTTTATATTATTTCTGTCCAATTTTATTGTTACTTTCAATAAAAGTGTGGCTATTTTATTGGCTTGTGTTTTTTTTAATTCAGTATCACTAAAATTATTGAGTTAAATTACTTTATATTATTTAATAAAATAATAAATAAATATTACAAAGCATTCTCGGTTTCAGTTTTTGGCCAAGTGCATCCAGAATTTTCATTTCGGTGCATCCCTGATCCTGGCCTTAAACATCATGAAAAAAATGTAGATCAGACTTTTCCTGTCTAAGTAGGTGGTTCTTTGCCACACAAAGCTGCAATAAGGACCAGACTTTATGCTGGAAAAGTCAAGTCTGCCTACAGAGGACTATGCAACATACCTCCCCAAATTATGCAGCGAGGTCTTGAGGCAGCTGAAGAAACTGAAGCGAGCTGCTGCACCTGTGGGCAGAGAATATAATTTTATATTTCCTAACAAAAAAAGTCATCATCATGATGGATATATGCATAATACACCTCTATTTCTATTGGACTTTAATTTAAATAGTTGAAATAATCATCCTAATATCAAAATTGTGGCAAACCTATCAAAAAAAAATGGCTTTTAAGCTCTTAGCCTTAGTAGACCTACAAGTAATATATTTGTCTGAAATAAGCAGTGTGTGGCATCCGAAATGTTTTTCAGACAATTTTCAGTTTATTATGAGCAACTGGGGTTATTTCTCAATTTCTCAAAGATTATTCAAATCAAATAAAAGTTAGGTACAATTACAGTTACCTGTTGGCAAGCCTGGGCTTGTTGTTCCAATGTAGAGAAAGAGGATAAGGGCAACTGTAATGTTAATCAAGGCGTACATCCACTGGATAACAAACATTATCATAAAAGAGCACAATGCCTAAAGAAAGATAAAAACAGCATTACAAATTTGAGCTTACAAGCTTATTGCTTACAGGCTGGATCATTTTTGCCAAACTTACACCAACTAATGAAACCCAGTGGTTGCAAAATCTGCCGTAGACCGAACCCTGGATTGATCTTATTTCTGATCCTTCAAGATTTGTTTCTGAACCTGTGAACGAAAGGTATATAAGGTGTAATATAAATTTTGATCACTATATTGGACTATAGGAGTTTTGTAGAGAGTTATGTACCATTTCTGTCTATCTGTTCTCTTGGGAGTTGTTCAAGTTCAACTGGGCCAGAATTAGGCAAAGACTGTTTCCTCTTGGGTTCTGTTATAAGGACAGACTCCATAAGTCCTAACTGGCTACTGGTATCATCATCTAATCCAAAAGTTTGTTCCGCCTCCCTCTCATCTTTTCCTTTATCTAATGGTCCATTGCTGTTCAAGTCCAACCCAAAACTGTTCATCAGCGTTTCTTTAGCTGGAATCTTTGACTTCCTGCCCCGGGTCTTGGAGGCAGGAAAAGAAACTCTCTGTTCATCAGCGGTGTCCGTGCTGGCCAATGGAAATATTTGGTCCATGTCTTTGGTGAACTCCAGTAGTGTGCCGTTCACAGGTTCACTGATGGCTCCACTGCTGCCGTAATGGGGGTGAGTGCTAGACACAAGTGATCTTCTGGAGCTTGACTTCCTGATCAGCGTCGTCCTTTGCTGGACCTGCAGCTCATGGGTTTTCACCACACAGAAATAGCAATAATCAATTATGCTGTAGGTTAGCATGAAGTTGATGGTGACGATGGGAGCCAGTACATTGACCTGGCCGACAAAGATGAAGGCCATGGAGATCAAGCTGGTCAGACAGATGGCAGCCACAGGCGTCTTATTGGGCCCTCGCTATAATACATAAAAAGACAAGAGAAAGGCATATATATGGCTGTTACAAAACCTAGTGAGCTGCCTTATTGTCTAATCACTACATAGGCACCTTCTAAGGAAGCATCCCAACTACTTGTACATAGGTAGCGTCTCTGTGAGTTACTTATGTGAATTTATATATTTACAATAAACATTTGTCTGTTTTTCCTAAGCTCGTCACAATGCACTATGGGATTGGATAGGAACATAGTCATGTCTACTTCATCTACTTCACAAGTTTTTATTAATCTTTTGCAAGTTTGCATTATGGGTTTGGCTCCTGTACCCTCATTTCTTTCACGCTCTTCAGGTTATGTAATGAGCGAGTAAAAGTATCCAGTTAAAACATCCCAAAAAAAGACAACATCTCTCATGTCTCCTCAGAGCAGTCATTACCCAGATCCCATAAATCTCTGGGATGGAGGTGCTACTGCTACTGGCTGACACAGCTCCAGATCCACCAGGGTTGGTCTTTTCTGTGCTTCCTGCGTTTGTTCTGGGACTTTGATTCAGGGCGAGATGTCTCGGGCTAGCTTGTAGCCCATAGAGAGGGGTCAGACAGAGCTCAGGCGAGGGAAAGGGTGTGCTGTGCTTTTTGATAGCCACAATTGTTACAATTCATTCCTTCGCTTTTTTTGGGGTGCACTCTGGCACACTATAATTAGGAACTCATCCTGTCGTCTATGGAGCTACTCATTGAGCGTGAAAAAGTAAACAATTCATTAAAGTGGCACAAAGTGCATGAAAAACAAATGTTTAATTTCCCTTGTTATCCTATGTGAATTGTTAATGTTTGATAATTTATTAACATCCGAGAGAACTCATTATAAGAACATCCCTGATTTTCAAATGGATTATAAATCACAGAATAGATTTAGCCTTGATTCATCTAAATAAAAGGAACCTACAAAATGAACCACTGTTTAGCATAAAACCACACATCCTAGCATTCCCCGTTCTGAAAATAGCCACAATATAAACACATTAATATGGTTATCATCTCCCTGTAAGCACCCACCCCTTTCCCAAGAAATCCAAGAGCTGGAATGACTCTCTCCTGGGCGATACACTGGAGGATCCTGGGTGCACCGTACAGGCCGCCCATGCAGGAGGCCAGGGAGGAGATGTAGAGGCCCAGCAAAAACAGGAAACCAACCAAGGAGACCTGAGAAAAAAAAAAAAAACACAGAGGGGAAGAGAATGTAGAGAGCTCCACCCAGCTTTGTTCCGCTTGGCCAGACAGAAAAGAGCTTATAATATGTTGAAAATAAATTAAAGAAACAATATGTCATCTGACAGAACTCATAATGAGAGTGTGCAGTTACAAATAATACAGTATGATTATGTTTATGAAACCCCAACTTCTGTAACACCATAATGTGCAAAATGCACCTGTTTGCAGATTCAATATAATATTTAATATGCATTTTGTATGTAGAGTGTTAACCCCAAAACACCACCACCCACATTAAGGAACAGCTGGGGATCAGCCACATCCAGGCTAGAGCCTTACACATTCATAAACTATGTAGCTTAGTTCAGCAGCCCACTGTAATCTATGCTGACTGGCAGCTATGTGGCCATCAAACGTCAGGGTATGTGCAAGGTCAGTGCTCAACTGGGCTCCATTTTCATTCACACACTTACACCAGCTGTAGCATTTAGAATGACCTCAAATGCCTGTGCTATGAGGGCCTGCAGATGATTGGAATGACATTAGCATGACAATAAATGCAAATGTAACGTTTTATCTGTGGTTAATGTGCTATTCTCAAGTCTCACTTTCAGTTGAGACAATGAGTCTGAAACCCCAACTTCTGTAACACCATAATGTGCAAAATGCACCTGTTTGCAGATTCAATATAATATTTAATATGCATTTTGTATGTAGAGTGTTAACCCCAAAACACCACCGCCCACATTAAGGAACAGCTGGGGGTCAGCCACATCCAGGCTAGAGCCTTACACATTCATAAACTATGTAGCTTAGTTCAGCAGCCCAGTGTAATCTATGCTGACTGGCAGCTATGTGGCCATCAAACGTCAGGGTATGTGCAAGGTCAGTGCTCAACTGGGCTCCATTTTCATTCACACACTTACACCAGCTGTAGCATTTAGAATGACCTCAAATGCCTGTGCTATGAGGGCCTGCAGATGATTGGAATGACATTAGCATGACAATAAATGCAAATGTAACGTTTTATCTGTGGTTAATGTGCTATTCTCAAGTCTCACTTTCAGTTGAGACAATGAGTCTTAATAGTGGAAAAACCCATGGAAGATGGCCATCCTCTGAAGCCTGTAATAACATCAGATTACCTTTTCCGCTATTAAGAAATCATAGCGCAGCGCCTCTCTGGTGCAAATGGCTCCCAGTAAGAACACAAAGACGAGATACAGGAACCACCTGTGGATTCCCACAATACACAAGAGTCATTCATTCTATTTATAGAGAAGATATTAATAGACATTTATAATGTTACAAAACATTTCTATTTCAAATAAATGTTGTTTTTTAACTTTACATTCATTAAAGACTACTGAAAAAAATTTTTTTACACAAAATATTAGGCAGCACAACTGTTTTCAACATTGATAATAATGTTTTGAGCACCAAATCAGCATATAAGAATGATTTCTGAGTTTATTAAAATAGAAATGTTATTTTAAATTGTAATAATATTTCATAATATTACTGTTTTTACTGTATTCGTATGATCAATTAAATACAGCCTTGATGAGCATAAGAGATTTCTTTCAAAAACATTTAAAAAAAAAATCTTATCAACTATTACCGGACATACAGTATATCTCACACCGATTTATATATCATACACTTTTTTTGCAGGGCATTAAAGTGCCCCTATTATGCCATTTTTACGGTTCCTAATATTGTTTTGGGAGTCTCCTACAATAGGATTACATGCATGCAAGGTCAAAAAACACTTTCGTTTTCTCAAAATATGCATTTAATATCACCTCATTTTCCAGCGATTCTCAAACGATTCGTTCGAAGCAGTTCAAAGATTATCGTAATTCTGTTTCTCATAGTTTCATTTTGGCACCTACTCTAAAGTATGTGTACGGTCAACACAAATAGAGGCTAAAGATGAACTAAGGAAGAATTAAAGATTATTTCTGTGGCGGACAGAAACATACGAGGTGCAGACTGCGGCGAGAGTTCCCACGGGGATGTTGTGCTCAGGCCTCTGGAGATCAGAGCTCATGTTGAATCCCGCCATCACACCTACACACACACACAGGGTTACTAGAGACAAGGGGCCATTCAAACCCTGAACAACAGATAGAAGTACATATCAGAGCTCACTTGAAACACCTTTCTGACTTCTAATAGGAGCAAAAAGGAAACTTTGATCCCGACTGATTAGGGCCTCATATTGCTCAAATGAATTATTCAATCTTGCAGTCTTTGCAGGAGGCAAAAGCTGGTTTGCCTTGTGTATGGTAAAACAAGACAAGAATGAAGTGGGTTTTCTTACATTTATGGGTTTCTTACATTTTGTAGATAATTATTTATCTCATTTGTATATTATTACTGGTTTTATTTATATGATATTTGCCAATAAAAATAGTTAAATTGAAAGCATTATGAAAGGTGGGTTGAGATCACAAAATAATGCAGACTGAATTCGAACCTGAAGAGACAATTTGCACTTAACAGATTAACAAAATATGTGAATGTTAAATAATTATGATCCTAAACATTCAACACATTTAATCATATTTCTATATTATTCTGCAGGCTGGTCAGAAAACACAAGATTACTTCATAATATTTACAGCATAATATATAGTTTTTAAAAGTAAGAAAAAACACATCTGCATATAATTTTATGAAAAATGTGTTAATCGCTGTACATTTTTTCTAGAATATTTTAGAAAGAATGGTTTCATTTTGCTATCTGTAATATTACACTTAAAAATACTTTTCACACAATATGAATGGGTTTTTATGAATATAGCTGCCTTTGTATTTTATGAAGGAGGTGCCTCACAAAGGGATCATCATATTGGGTTCCTTGAAATCAAAAGTATTGTCTCAGACCACCTTGTCAAGCAGACATTGGGTGCAGTTTGCTGGTGCAAGTGACACCATGACACCATGCTTAGGCTGAAACCTCATTATACAACAAAAATGTGTTAAATAAGAGAAGAAATTCTGAGATTTCTGGGATGTCTGCATCCTAAATCCAACCACAGCTACTAACATACAGTACAGCTGCAAGTATTTGAGGCCACTGAAGTTATACAGGCTTATACTTCCCTAATAGCAAAAACAAATCCTCATATCAGCATAGTGTCGTTTAATCTCTGGTTTGCCTTGTGTATGGTAAAACAAGACAAGAATGAAGTGGGTTTTCTTACATTTATGGGTTTCTTACATTTTGTATATAATTATTTATCTCATTTGTATATTACTGGTTTTATTTATATGATATTTGCCAATGAAAATAGTTAAATTGAAAGCATTATGAAAGGTGGGTTGAGATCACAAAATAATGCAGACTGAATTCGAACCTGAAGAGACAATTTGCACTTAACAGATTAACAAAATATGTGAATGTTAAATGCTGGTTTGCCTTGTGTATGGTAAAACAAGACAAGAATGAAGTGGGTTTTCTTACATTTATGGGTTTCTTACATTTTGTAGATAATTATTTATCTCATTTGTATATTATTACTGGTTTTATTTATATGATATTTGCCAATAAAAATAGTTAAATTGAAAGCATTATGAAAGGTGGGTTGAGATCACAAAATAATGCAGACTGAATTCGAACCTGAAGAGACAATTTGCACTTAACTGTACACATCCTAAATCCAACCACAGCTACTAACATACAGTACAGCTGCAAGTATTTGAGGCCACTGAAGTTATACAGGCTTATACTTCCCTAATAGCAAAAACAAATCCTCATATCAGCATAGTGTCGTTTAATCAGTGGTTATTATATCACAGTTTAGCCTTTATTGTTTATGTGTGTAAAGTCACCTGTCGCCGCAGGAAAGAAAACCCCAAACACGGTGAAGAAAGTCTCGCCAGCTGTGTAGTCTGGCAGGGTGTTCTTACGCAGCAGATCCTCTGAATAGCCAACGAATCCATGCTCTGCAATAAACATGTTCAGCACAAGACAATGTTAGGAAAGACTGTTTATTACAAAATTCCGTTGGACTAAAGCATTACCGAGTGCTTTACGGAAAAAGTCTGCACTGACACAATGATAAGAATCAGATTCATCTCTGAAATCCCACTGTTTCCACTGAGTATATATGACACAAACATTACACACACAGTTATCCTGTAAATTAGAATCTTTATGAAAAGCAAAAGGAATTATTTTGGCCTTTTTGAAAAATCAGATATTTAGACAGACCAGTCTAAATATTTCATAACATTAAAACAAATTTTAGAAAACCTTCCTGAAGCAGAATTCAAGTTTCCACCTCTCTGCTTAAAACACAGGCTTGAATCATATGGTGTCGACGTTTACAAGAAAATATCCTCCTGTGCAAGACCACAAACCAGCATCCATGACGTACAATATTGATCTATCGCACACTGATACAATAACCCTTTTCTGCCTGAAATCAAAGGGAGGGGTTCCCTGGGGTACTGTGGGACAGACATCTGGTTTGAAACATGACAGGTATGGACTCCATAGCCATGCACAGACAGAGCCCCGCGTGTCTGTGGCTGACCATCACCGCCCTTTATGTAACAACCCGGGGGACAGACGCCCAGCCAAGATGCGTGCAAACCAAGGGCTGGCCTGTTTCTTGGGAATGCATGCAAAGTTCAATAGTTCTGCGCCGTGGACATGATGGAGGGAATGCTGGACTAAACTCTGGGTGTGTTCACAGGCAAACGAAACAATCCAAGAACAGGCGCCGCAGAACATTTACAGAAACAGTACTGAGAGATATCACCGTTGTGCTGAACAGTCACACGAGTGGTAATTTTCACTCAGGGTGGCAGTTATTAAAGTCTAGATAGCACTGACACTGTATGTTTCTGGAGGTTTGTGTACAAACAACAATACATAACGTATAGTAAATGCCACAGAAAGGTGCTCTTAATCGGTTAGTTCACCCAAAAAAAGCATTCACTCACCCTCATGTCAATCCAAACCAGTATGACTTTCTTTTTTAACAGAACTCAAAAGATGATGTTTGGAAGAATGTTTAAGTCACTGTTTTCCACATAAAACTGTGATTTTTACTGCTCCAAAAAGGACAAAAACAGCAACATAAATGTAGTCCATACGATTCATTGGCTATATTTCATGACTATCACACATGAACTTTGTGTGAGGAACAGGCTAAAAAACGTCAGGTCATTTTTCACTGATAATCTTTACTTTGCTCGAGCTCTCATATCTCCTTTATGCATATTTAATATGAAGACACAACAGAGGGAAGATTTTCAGTAAATAATGCAAAGAATTAAGCTAACATAAAACAGATGGTTTTAGAACTCCAAGGCCCCCTCATTGTCCACAGAATTCAAAGGCCCAATGACTTTTTCAGCTGTTCAGGATTTACTGGATAAGGATTAAGGAAAATGATTTTTTTAAATATATTTTAACTGATAAAATGGTTTTATTATTTACATGACTTTTCCATGTCTAGAAATCACACTTCATACCTTAAATATTCAGGTTTTTTAAGACCATGGGAACCTTGGTTTTTCAAAGACAAAAATATTGCTGAGGAGGTGAAATAAAATAAGAAATATTTATATTTTTAGTTATTTTGTCTTTTTTAATGCTTATTTTGTCTTAGTCATTTTAAGTCATCTTGAGGCTTCCTTGGAAATTTGCTGAGGCCTCCTATTGGGCCCCGGACCCCAGGTTGAAAACGACAACTTCGGAAGATTTGGATTAGCAAACATGTCAAATAGACTACTTTTAGGATAATTTTATGGTGCTTTTTCTTTTTTAGGACTTGGCAGTGAACACACACACACACACACAAAACAGCAGCTCTGTCATTCTTCAAAACATCTACTTTTGCATTCAATCAACAAAATAAAGTCATACTGGTTTGAAATTTTTTTTTTATTGAAATAATTCAATTAATAGATGACCTATGGACAAACATGTGTAAATAATAAACTATGGCTAATCGTTTTATGTCTCTTGAACTAAAAAAAAACCTTCAACTACACTACTATTCAAAAGTTGGGGATCTTTAAAAGGATTTTTTAAATGAATACTGCTGTGCATTAAATTGGTCAAAAGTGATAGTAAAGATTTTGTTGCAAAAACATCTATTTCGAATAATGCTGTTCTTTTAAACTTTTTATGCATCAAAGAACCAAAAAATAAGAATAAGAAAGTTTCAACTACAATATTAAGCTGCAAAACTGTTTTAAACTTTGATAATAATACAAAATGATTCTTGAGCTCCAAATCAGCATGTTAGAATGATTTCTGAAGGATCATGTGACACTGAAGATTTGAGCAATGACTGCTGAAAATCAGCTTTGCCTTTACAGGAATAAATTAAAAATACACAGCCTTGGTGAGCATAAGATAATTCTTTTACAAACAACCCCAAATTTCTGAACACTAGGGTACATATAATGCTTTGGTGTCAAACACAAAAAAATGAAACGCCAAATATTGTCTACTGACACATGTACATGTAAAGAAATGTCATGCTCGGAGATAAAAAAAAATATATAAACAATCACAATACACATGCAAGCCATATTGACACAGTGGATAAGAGCAGGGCCGTTACTGTTGCCCTCCCTGCCACCTTTCTAACTATTCAGATTGCAGTTTGGATATTTATAGTGACAGTCCTGATCTGAAGATTTAGAAGAGGAAGTGATGCTGTGGACGCTGCTAGCGAAGAACTCGGATCTGCTTCCTGCCTGCTCTTTTGTCTCAAGCCAAAAATGTGGGTGAGCCCGGTCAACACCCTTAACCTAAAACTTATGAGCGCATGTCAGTTTCCTGTCCAACTCTGGGTGCTTAAATAGAGTGTCTTTGAGGTTCGAGCTGAGATCCTACATAACACGAACATCATACCTTCATAAAACTACTGTATGTGAGTGGAAAAACAAGCCAGCTCTGAAGACCATGAGTAGACAAATCAGAAGATTCAGTTCTAGCACACTTTCATATTTTCATATAAAACCTAATTGTTATATTCCAGCAATATCTTCCCACCACTAGAACAGAATTTACACCAATAAAAGCCAGTCTAAAAGCCTACGGTAGTAGGAAAGCTCTTCTCACAGCTCCTCTTGTGTGGTAAAAGGCAGGAGGGAAGGGACAGAACTAGGAGGTGATCTCATTTTTTTGTTGTTAAATCTAGCACAAATGTGTTCACCACAATGGTATGAACACTCGAGAGGATTGTGCTTACATTTTCTTCATCTTTTCCAGTAATAACATTTTCAAAAGTTTTAACAAAACATTGAAGTAGGTAGCAATATTAAAAGATCATCAAACCTTCTTCTCCCATTTTGGATACATGAGCCTGGGCACACTGGTAGATTGGGTGTATAACTCAAACATATCCTTTACCGAGAATTATTTCACAACCAAGTTATGTGCAGCCCTTCAGCTTTCCGTTTTTAAAGGAATAGTTCACCCCGTACTAAACTGTGGGACCTCCTCCTTTATCCTTCAAATATATTTTCAAGTTCCAGAACATCATAAATGTATCACTCATGAAGACTATTTGACTAATTATGCATTATTTTTCTGAAGTCTTCTGAAGTCATTCTATAGCTTTGTGTCAAACTGATCTGAATGATTCATTCATAAATCAACTGATCCGGTTCTTGAGTTTAACTCGTAGTGCTTACCAGCTCACTGGAGGGGATGATTTTCACTGAATAATGGCATAAATGTCAGTCTGTTCCTCTCACAAAACTACAAAATGACCAAAGTAGTCTTGGAATATAGTCCATGACTCATATGAACTACTTATATATTTGATGGTGCTTTTGTGTAGTGTTTTGTTGTTGTTGTTTTTTTAAATATTGCATCAGATACGTTTTTCTGTTTGGCCAATAAGTGTCATGAGTGTGACTTATTTTGACAACTCATCAACTCAACTCTTTTGAAACCATCACCTGAGCATAGATGCACATAAGTGCAAATTTGCGGTCTTCATTCATTTATTGTCAATTCTGTCTAATAATAGAAAGGTAAATGTTATAATATTTTTTTAATATACTGTATACAGCATTCTGAAAATACACCACCCTGCTCTCTAAGATACTGGCATTGGAAAAAGAAAAAGAAAAGAGAGAGAGAACAAAAAAAAAAAAGAATTAAAAAATTCCAAATCAGTCAACCACTACTTTTGTTTCCTTGTTAAGAATAGACTACATTATTTAAATAGAGACATATTAGGTAATTTATTTCATCAAGGTGGTTTAAATGTTATTGACTTTGGAGTATCTAATGCTATATTTAAAATTAAATGGATTCAGAATTGTATTAAATCTAATAACCAATTATGGTACTATATCCCAAATTTAGTTTTTGACAAAATTGGTAGTATTAATTTTCTCCTCGGTTGTAATTTTGATATTAATAAAATTCCCATTAAGCTGTCTAACTTGGGGTTTTTTTCTCTTCTTCTTCCTTAATTTGCATTATTTTTTTACAATCATTGTCTTTTTGAATTTATTGACATTTTAGCTTTTATTGTCAATTTGTATGTGAATTGTCACTAAATAAAGCATTAAAAAAAAAAAAAAAAAAAAAAA
>NW_015626394.1:165129-169591 GCF_001515625.1 Sinocyclocheilus rhinocerous
CTTTTGTTTCCTTGTTAAAGCTTGACAGCCCCAGTCCCCATTCACTTTCATTATATAAAAAAAGAGTGGCCATGATAAACTTAAAAATGTCTCCTTTTGTGTTCTACAGAAGAAAGACAATCATACAGCTTTGGAAAGACAATGTCCAATTTTGAGAGAACCGTTTCTTTAAATTGCCATGGAATGTGGTCACACGGATCTCTATAACATCACGGTTATGAAGCTTTCCTTGTGCTGACCACCTGGCCTTGACTACGTGATTAACAGTGTTATCAAACTGTAAACACATCTGCACAGCAGCTCCTTTTTCCTGCCACTGGCAGGTAACCCGCCCATGCGGCGCCCAGTCCTAAACCGTGCAACCCCCTGGAGTCGTGTCAATCAGATGAGATCACTTTATAACCACAAGGCTTAATTGAAAAAACCTGGAGGAACCAGCACCTCCTTTTCCCACTGCCAGCACACACTGCAGCCCAAGTCCAGCTCCTAAAAGGGGTCAGAGCAGCATGACAGCAGCAGTAGCTGCAGTTAGGGGGTAATGCTGCATATTTAGTCCATTACACCCCAAAGTGTCCAACTTTCTCTGAAGAGAGAGAGTGAGAACACCATCTTTCTGAGAGTCTTGCCTCCTCTCTGGACAGGAAGCCAGTAATCAGTAGAACAGGAAGAGCTGGGATGGATTTCCTGCAAACCCAGTGTAAAAGTACATACTGACCCCGTCTGAGGTGGGCAGCCAAAAAACTTAAATATTACAATGGACTAAGAATGCCTGCATGCTTGTCCTAAGAGAAAATGACTCTTATTAGATATCTCACATAAGTTTGCTATTATAAACTTTTACTAAACTGAACTTGCACCAAGTATACATTTTTGTAAGAGGGAGTTGAAATTCTTTTAATACTGTGTAAATGCTTACTTCATAAACATTTTCAACACAAGTAGATCTGAATGTCCTAAAATTATTAAATGTGTGACAGAGCTGGATTTCTGCGATTATAGCTTGGGAGGAGCTTTAGAAATTGGAATTTGGCAAGACATCTAGCTAGTTCTTCTTCGACTACAAGCATGCTCCATTTCATTAACAGTAACACATGCTTTCAGTCATTAAAATATATACATATAAATGCAGTGTAAAAGTAATATTGTGAAATATTAAAAAAATGTAATTTATTCCTGCAGTGGCAAAGGGTCAGTGTCAAATGATCCTTCAGAAATTATTCTAATATGCTAATTTGGTGCTCAAGAAACATTTCTTGTTATTATCAAAGTTGATAACACTCGAGTTGCTTAATATTTTTGGGAATTTTTTCAGGATTCTTTTGATTACTGTACAATAGTGCACATAGTTTTGCCTTGCGAGGTCCAGGATGACTAGATGACAGTACTGTATATAATGGGAAGACATATCACTTCACCCTTCCTGTTACTTCAACTTCCATATTATGATTGGTGTTGGAGTTCTATAATTGTGTTTATTTTAGGAAGAGACCCTGTACTCCCTAGTGGCCATGTGCACCCCTCACAGCAGATGCAGAGCTAACAAGCCTACTGCTTATATTTTCTCAGTGCCAGATCATAACCTGGTATGCAAAATCTTGTCTTGCGCTGTTTGTTAAGCTTAAATGGTTTTATGGAAACGGTTATAGAAAAAGAAAATGTAAATAATAAATCAATAAATAAATATGTGAATTGGCACTTATAGACATATATTAGGATATTAGAATGTGCTATATTTATGTTACCCTGACATCTACTGGACAGTTGTTGCAATCATGTGACCTCAAACGATCAACTCATTAACATAAAACCTCTGTAAATATGTGGCCAAATATTAGCTAAGGTAGTCTCTAACTACCAATAACTATTGTGAATAAGTAAGAGCTTTGAGATGAAAACAAGCAATTTCTGGAGTCACAGATAATATATAAATAGAATTACATATACACTATTGTTCAAAAGTAAAAAAAATTTTTTTTAAAGTCTCTTTTGCTCACCAATGCTGCATTTATTTGATCAAAAAAATACAGTAAAAACAGTAATATTGTGAAATATTATTACAATTTAAAGGAATGGTTTTCTATTTTTTAATATATTTTAAAATGTAATTTATTCCAGTAATGGCAAAGCTGAATTTTCAGCAGCCATTACTCCAGTCTTTAGTGTCACAGGATCCTTCAGAAATTATTCTAAAAGGATTTGGTGCTCAAGATTATCAAAATTATCAAAGTTGAAAATAGCTGTGCTGCTTAATATTTTTTGGAAACATGTGTTACATTTTTTTTCAGGATTCTTTGATGAATAAAAAGTTCAATAGCCTATAACAGCAATTATTTGAAATAGAAATTTTACATTTGTAAAATGAAAAATTGACAATGTAAAATTCTTTGTTTTCTTATTTGATCAATTTCATACATTCTTGCCGAAGAAAAGTATTGATTTCTTTCACAAAAAATTTTTTTTACTGACCCCAAACTTTTGAAAAGTAGTACATACAGTGGGTACGGAAAGTATTCAGACCCCCTTGTGCTGTGTGTACATTAATGAGGAAAAAAAATTAACTTAAATGATTTTAGCAAATGGCTGCAATATAACAAAGAGTGAAAAATTTAAGGGGGTCTGAATACTTTCCGTACCCACTGTATATCGTAACTAGCAAGCTGCATTCAACTACTTTTCAACTACTCCAATAAATGCATATTACACCACATATGAAAACACAGAAATAAGAAACAGTGAAACAAGAGAAGGATAGAAATAAGAGAAATGTTTAAAAAAAAAAACTTTAGCACACTCCTAATTTAGTCCAATATATACAATGACTTGAACTTTTATATCCTCGTCTGGCAGGTTTGCCAGGAAATGTGCAAAGAAAGAAATGTCAATATATTAGAAAGGCAGGCACTGTTTAGCAGGGTCTGTGAAAACAGTATGGCAAGAATCTCTTCCTAAAGCACTACTTTATTAAATGTAAACCTTGATATAATCACAAGTGCCTGTTAAAATTAGATTTATTAATTTTATTTAAAAAAAAATTTTTTTTAAATCTAACTTCTATACACCCGTGTATTTTTATTGCCCATTGATTTTCTTACACCCCGTGGGGATCTATGTTTTTGGTTTAATAAAAGACTTCCAGATAAAACATCAAACCTAGCTGTACCTTAATATGTACAGCAGGTGTTAAACTAACTAGAACTCTAATATAAATGACTCTTGATGTAATCTTGTTTGCATTCACAATAGCTCACCTGGATCTAGATGACTAAATGTCCCGATCACAAAATCCAGAGTGGACATAGCTAAAATGCCCAGTAGAACCAACTGAAGGCGTACAATCCATTTTACCCCTGCCAGGTTAATCCCAAGCAGGCCAATCAGAACGGCCACAGAGATGCCCCTCACTGCCCACATGCTCTGTAAGTTCAGCACCTGTGCAATGGACTCGGCAAAACCAGTGATGTACATCGCTCCAGCCACACACTGCCAACAAGACACATGATTGTCACCAAACTTGAAAACAGTGAACCGACCAACCAATGTATATGCAACATAATACAGATAGGAGCTACTCACCTGTCCAAACACATACAAGAGTCCCACAGTTCCTCCAATCCTCCCTCCGAGCACAGTGGAGATCATGGAGTAGACCCCACCGTTACCCACTCTGCAACACTCACACACGCCAACGCCCGACATCACCGTAACCAAGGCGACCAATACCACAATGGATACCAGAAGCATGCCCAGCAACACACCCGTGTTACCCTAAAGATGGTCATATGGAAAAAAGACATAACATTTTCATTGGATGCCCATTTAACAGCTGCAAAAACATGAGATAGGCTATGTATGAAAGTCTGTTTCTGCCATGGGATAAAAAAATAAATAAGGTAACCGCGACTTTGTATCTCACACTTGCACTTTTCTCGCAATTTTAAAAAAGTTTATATCTCACAATTCTGACTTTTTTCCTCAGAACTGCGAGATACAAACTCAGAATTGTGAAATGTTAACCGAGAAGTCAGAATTACGAGATGTAAACTCAAAATTCTGAGTAAAAAGGTCAGAATTGAGAGATATAAAAGCAGAATTGCGAGAAATAGACTTGGAATTGCAAGAAAAAAGTTAGAATTCCATTTATATCTCACAATTACGGCCTTCTCATAATTGTAAGCTTGTATCTCACAAAAAGTAATTGAGACTTTTTTCTTTTTTTTTTGTGGTGGAAACGGGCTTCCATAAATATGAACCAAAACCTTGGAATATCTTTTCAAATGCCATTTAAATAGATTCTGATACACATATGCACTACAAGCACCTTGAAATCTATGATAAAACATAACTTACCACAAGCCAGCCAGTCCGCAAAAAGAGCACCACCCCAAAAATGTTGATCATGCAGGTAGTAAAGACTCCATCCCAGGCGCCGACAAGAACAGGCTCCCAAACGAAAAGCTGCACC
>NW_015626394.1:172491-194392 GCF_001515625.1 Sinocyclocheilus rhinocerous
TATAAACTCAGAATTGCAAGAAAAAAAGTCAGAATTGTGAGATAAAAAGTTGCAATTAAAACAGAATTGTGAGATGTAAACTCAAAATTCTGAGTAAAAAGGTCAGAATTGAGAGATATAAAAGCAGAATTGCGAGAAATAGACTTGGAATTGCAAGAAAAAAGTTAGAATTCCATTTATATCTCACAATTACGGCCTTCTCATAATTGTAAGCTTGTATCTCACAAAAAGTAATTGAGACTTTTTTCTTTTTTTTTTTTTTGTGGAACGGGCTTCCATAAATATGAACCAAAACCTTGGAATATCTTTTCAAATGCCATTTAAATAGATTCTCTGATACACATATGCACTACAAGCACCTTGAAATCAATGATAAAACATAACTTACCACAAGCCAGCCAGTCCGCAAAAAGAGCACCACCCCAAAAATGTTGATCATGCAGGTAGTAAAGACTCCATCCCAGGTGCCGAAAAGAACAGGCTCCCAGACGAAAAGCTGCACCTTCCACCAAGGCTGGGCATTACTCTGGGAACCCTACACAAACCAGTGTCACTCATATCTAAACAAGTCACCATTAATGTCAGGTCCTCCGCTCAGGGTAAAACAGTAGGATCTGAACTTATGGTTTACTATTTATTCTTATGGTAAAACTTACAGATTGGTCATTACCTGTGCGTCTTCATGGAATAACTCTTGAACTTGAGGACTCATGCTCCCTCCTGGGCAAGATTACACTAGCTGGATCTGAGGAAAGTAAATTAGCATTGCTATAGTCATTTTAAAGGCTTTAATACTGTATATAGCCTACAAAGGTAATTTTAACAACATTTGCCAAGTAGGCGATGGCCACGTAACTTGGATACATTTAAGCCAACAAAAGCCGTCTTTTAATAAGTGACACATTAATAAAACACATGTAATTAAAATTCCGCACTTGATCAACATTTTAATACTTTAAGATAAAAGGCAAACAAACGTATTGAAGTTCACGTGACTAAGTTGTGTAGTAGCCTACTGACATTGTGTTTGTGTTTTACTTTAACGTTATGTAGTGCAATGGTTCGTTGCAAACACTATTAGAAACGCCAGTGACTAGCGGCCCTAATCTAAAGGATAAAATGTTGTTTGGGGATATAGTTGAACTGTAAATTCCTTGAGTAATCATAAAGACACTTACCTGCAGTCGCTGTGCTCCCGGATGCAGCAGGTGGAGAAAGTGAGAGAGGCGCGAGCGCACACCGGATTAGTTGGGTGGTCCGACTCATTTCCGCGAATCGGTTCTTTCGAACGGTTAAGCATCAAACATTAAAAAAAAAAAATTTTTAGTACGTTTTATCTGTAAACGTTTTGCGTTTGAAGTAACTAAGAAGTGCTATTTAAGTAACTTACTAAATTGACACTAACCATGACACAGTATTTTAGCATAGTATATTAAAAGCGTTTTTAACGTTATGTAGTGCAATGGTTCGTCGCAAACGAACTATTTTAAAATCATATCGTTCGATTAATTCTTACTTTAAGAATTTTATCCTAACAGCTGTCTGTGTGTCGCTGTTATTTATGGAAACGCTACGTGTGCAATAAACGTCAAATATCTGTTCTATCAGCGCCACCTCAGGTGTGTGCTGCCAGTGTTCATTTCACTGTTCTTCGACTAGTCTAACGGTGCAGGACTTTCTGTATTTTTTTTTTTTTATTTCGTCATTGATATAACTAACTAGTGGACATTTATGTAAAGTCAAATTAAAATCATTTTAAGATGCTTTTATGCAAAGTTATGGTCATGTTTCAACCATACAACCATATTTTCAACCCCAGTCCACATTTTTGTCAATATGATTATCTCACAAAAATGTTCCCAGGTTATATTTAAACAGATTTAAAAAGAAAGAAAGACAATAAGAAATATTTGCACAAAATGAATCCTTTAGGACAATTAGAATTGAATTAAGACCATAGAAATACTACTGTGAATAAATATATTTACTTATTTTTGCCTTTAGTTAAAGAGAATTGGGAGACACATGCTTAATTGTCATAAAATATATATGCAATCACAATGCAAAAAATGTTAATGGTCTTAAAAACAGGATTCATTTATTTTAGGCAAAATACATTTCTTGATTTTTGTTAAAAATGAACTGGATTTCTTAACTGGTTTCATGAGATTCACACAGTAGTGCTTATACTAAAAGGGCAGGGGCCACCCACTCCTGTGATGAGTGATCATGACACATGGAAAAAGCACTCAACAACTTGATGCATTTTGAAATTTAATATTACACAACAAGAGGCACGCAATCAAAAACATCCAATCAGAACTTTTTCCCCATGTCTTAGGCAAAGTATTGCATTAAAGTATATTCTATGGAAATAATTCGGCTACAATAAAATGGATACATATAAAAATATAACCAGTGTACAAAGACAGTCAGAGGACATGCACTCCCCAATAAAATTAAATGTCTAAAACTAGTCAGAAGAGCTTACTAAATAAAACCATTCAGTTTTCCACTCAAATTAAACTTGAAAGAAAACAATGATCCACCATCAGTAACACCAGATGAGACTTTGATGCTCAAAATACCCAGTCAATAAAGAACAACAGTCATGTGTCTAAATGGTTATGACCTTTTACCAATAGCAATTGAGCTTACAAAAAAAATAATTAATAAAATCCACAATTTACTAAAAGGAAATAAAGCACAAATAAAGCATTAAGGTCTTCCCTCAACTTATCATTTCACTTTCATCGATTTCTAGAGCATCTAAAGCAGTAATTATTGATTAAATATTTATAATGAAGGTATCACATGATATTGAAATGATAAATAACATCCTAAAAACTCCTCTGATGGTGTATGATATCCATACATGGTTTAATCAAATTATAATTATTAAAAACTAATTCAGAGGCAATTCTTAGAGGACAGTACATTTGTAATTTTACAAACAAGAACACAAACATGATTTAGTCACAAAAGTTGTGCTGAGAGTCATCAGGGACTACAGGAATGAGTAAACCAAAATGGCAGCAAATAGTAAATCATGTCGCACTCTCTCTACACTCCAAAACATGTGCACATCAAAATGCACAAATTAAAATATACAACCTATTTACAATGTGTAGAAATAAAGGGACAATAAAGGAATGTTTAGGCACACATATAATAGACCGTAATCAAAAACACAGTAAAATGTCTTTGACACCTAGAACATACTATAAAAAAAAACACACAGGACTGTTCTTAATGGGCCTCATTCACAAAATATGAGCAGAGTGAATTTGTGTGTTTATAAAACCATTAAACAATTTACATAAGAATGTTTTTAAAAATGATTTACAAAGAAATGAGTGTACAGTTTCGCATGATACTACGAGTATAAAGCATAAAACTAAGATTAATCAAGATTATGATTAACAGTTATGGGGCAAGCAGGTAAATTAATAAAAATAAAACAGAAACAAAGTTTTTCATTTACATGATTAGTTTTTAAGCTAACAAAGATAGATGTGTGATTAATAAATGCTGTGTGTACATATTAGTATAACTTTACCAAACATTACACTTTATTTTTTGTTCTATATTGATCCAATAAGTAACAGCAAGTGAATCTGATACAAAGACATACTTGCTAATGGATGGGGTGTTTTTGAGACAAAGAAAAAGCAAAAAATATGATCTCAGACCATACATTCTTAAATCATCTTTCTTGATTTCACTCAACACTGATATAGATTATATCAGATTTATGAATGTGTACATTATGTAGAGGGAAGGTGGGAACTAAAAAAGTGCTTTAAAGCAATAACAAAAACTGCCCATGAGCTCAAAGTGCTATTTAATGGGTAATGTTTATGAGATATTGAGTCCATCTGGAAACTCAAGAAAACAGAATGTGAACAAATGAAATCCTCTTAAGGAAATCAAAGTGATGAAATGCGCACATTTTTTCAACAAAGTATGTTGTATTTTGACTATTGTAAGTCTGAACTAACCACTGAGTCAGGCACAATGATGACAAATGAAGAAGTGCATATTGACAATTGCTAAAACTGCATCCCTAAATGTAGAATATGTGAAAACAAACCATCTACAGATGCCTTGTTCCCCATGTGCCCTAAATCTGATGAAAATGTACTGATTTGTTCAGAAGTAGCATGAGAATATCTATTGTTTTGATCCAATAACCTTAGGAGAAATGTGCAAAAATATTTCATGATTATATAATCTCATTATATAAAATTATGGGCTAGGTCCATACAAATTCAGTATGACAATACCTGCAGATTGCTCTAAACAAAATGTGTCTTGGAGAGATTCTTTATGGGAGCAGAGAATGCAAATATTTGTAAAAACATTCCAACAAGTAATTAAGTGCACAAAAAATTAAATACGCAAATTAGCTTACAACGGCAGAAAAATGTTACTCATTTTTTAAACAAAGTGCCTTACTCAAGTCTAGGGCGTGAATGTAAGGTCCTTTCAGTACCTCTCCAGACAACATGTTACAAAATCGATTGTAATGCTAGGTCAGAGTAGTTTCTATAGACCTTCATTATTAGGTCAGTCCGTTGAGCCTGTTGTTCCAAGCAAAAGAACTGAATGCTAAAAAGAGGCCAAATCAGAATTGATTTTTGTATCATTTTCTCTCTAGGAAGCTACGTTGACCCTATAATTTAGACTACTACAACAGCATTGTTGTTGTAGCTTGAATTCCTAATTCTAGAACGCACAGGCTAACTAATTTGGCAAGCCATAGTGCGTTCATCCCAAGCCCTACATGTGTAATGCACAAATAATGCAATGACAGATAAAGAGTATCCCATAGTCTCCATTAGAAGTGCTGATAATGAAATCTAATGCGTGCATCACTCTGCTCCACATGCGTGATTGTTTAAAGATGAAAAATCATAAGTATTTGCACAGAGATCACATTGCCTTCACTGACAGAACTATAAAGTGCCATTAAAATGCTTCAAATCATTAAAAGCTCTTGTTTAGCCAAAAGTTTGGCTGCTTGTAGCATCTGGAGATCTTGTTTCGTTAACAAGAGAGAACTCTGGGAAGTCCGCTCCTCCATGACCTCTCAGGCTAACTTGTCCACTGGCAATGCTAAACTGTGAGGACATTCCAGCTCGTGAGCTTGGAAACTGAGATCGAAAGTTCTGGTCAAAAGTAGCGATCTGAAATGTCTGACTAATGCTTTGCGCATCTGTTTTTTGGGGAGAGGTCACTTGGTCGAGGAAGTCCTCTGTTGGCGAAACTGAGGAAGGGTTTGTCTCGTCACCTGAAAAGGAGAAGGAGTGTTGGGAATCTACTAAAAGGCTAAAGTTAGGTTTCTCCAAGGTGGATCTCAATGGAGAGTTCATGCTCGGTCTGAACCGGGATGGGGAGGTGAACTGCTTCTCCGTGGAAAACAAAGGCTGGCCAGCAAGACTGGCACTGTCATTTACAAACGTAAGACTCTGGTTGTTCAGGTAGGTGTCATTCTGACTGGTCCTTTCCAGTGCTTGCTGGAGAAACTTGGAGTACTCCTGTAGAAGGCTAGCCTTCTCGGCCGGGGGTCCTTGTGAGCTGGTCCCCAAAGTCTCGGTGGGGCTGCTCTCATCGGAAGAGTTGATAGAGATGCTGGATGTGACCTCAGTGTCCGCCACACTGAAGGAAATCTCTGCTTGCCTGTTGGCCTTATTGGAGTAGTGATCGAGAAGCGTCTGCAGGACCTCATCTGGAAGGACGTTCTTCTCGTTACTGGACTTGATCTCCACGTTCAGCGTCTGAGTCTCAGAGAGGATTGTGGCGGGAACGGTCTCATCGATGACGCTTGCTACAGCTGCCTGAGTGACTGAAGACTGCGACACAATGCTGCTTACATTAAGCGCATAGTCTCGACTAGTGTTTGCCGTAGCCGCCTGAAGGTATCGCTTCTTCTTGAGAAACTGCATGGCGTCGTCATAATTTGTGCTGCTCCCAGTTGGTTTCGTTTGTCCTCCTTGGAGGGAATCAACCGACTCCATGACAGGATTGGTCTCGACATCCAAGAGGCCTTTGTTGTCCACAATTTCAAACGTGTATCTTGTTACTTTGCTCTCTTCGAATGAGGACAAGGGTGAGAGACTCTGGGGATGTTCTAGGGCCTGCTGTTTCAAACCTCTCCTGCTGGCGATTTTCTTCAGCACTAGTTTCGGAGGACTGATGATCTCATCATTCGATTCCTCCCCTGCGAGATGCCTGTTGCCAGGCGGGGAATCAGGGAGCTCAACGGAATAATCTGTCACGACATACTCGTCCTTGACCTTGGTGGCTACAGTGTAAAGAGGAAGACACTCGCTTTTGGCCAGTTGGTCTTCCGTCTTCTCCTCGTTACCAGCTTCAACCACTTTGTCAACAGTGGGACTTGTGAGCGCAACCCGACTTTTATCAAAGGTCTTCTGACGTTTCTTCTTGGGAAGCGTGCATTCCTTGGCAGGAAAAGAGAAGCCCAAGGTCTCTGAGGTGCGAAGAGGGTCGTCTTTGGCAGCTGCTTTCTGCACCTTCCTGTCCTTATTCTCATGGCACATTCGTCTGTGCTTTAGTACTCTGTCAGTTCTGGAGAAAAACTGTTGGGAAAAATGTACATCATCATGTTTCAGACTGTATAATGCATGCTAACATTTTAATTGTACTGATTTACTTTGGACTGCCCTTACCTGATGGCAATAGTCACACTGGTAAGGCTTTTCCCCACTGTGTGTCCTCTTATGTCTCTCCATGTGGTATTTCTGAATAAATTTCATTCCACACTCATCACAGCGAAATGGTTTTTCTCCTAAAGGGGCGGCATGACATGCTATTATGAATGATATAAAGAACAATTTAGGCAAGTCAAGTAGGCCTACTTTTTCCACCCGTCAGTCTTAACCCTAGACTTGCTTTCTCAGAGTACAAAGATGTACCACAAAAAAGGGGCTTGCAATGGACTACATTAATAAACAGATCATCGACTCTAAAGATTTCACTGTACATTCTTGAAGAAAATGTTTTGAATGAAAAACACTTTTTTTTGCCACTGGTACAATGTTTTTAATCCCTCTCTGCTTACCTGTGTGGATCTTCTCATGTCTCTGAAGCAGGTACTTCTGAATAAAGCGCATGTCACACTGATTGCACTGGAAAGGCTTTTCACCTGCAAAATAAAAAATGTTGTTCACCATTTTGTTCTTTTAGATGTCATTTATTCCCAAAACACATTACACCACTTACCTGTGTGAATGAAGACATGTCTTTGTAAATGGTAGTTTGTCCGAAAAGCAGCATTGCAGTGCTCACAGACATGAGATTTCGGGTTCTGGTGCCCAAGGGAGCCGTCTTCATTAATAGTGAGAATCTACCAAGATGAAGGAAATATAGTTAAAAATCTACTGTACCTTATCTTTCATGCTTGTGCTCGTTTAGAGCATCATATCTGTGTGGTCATAATACTTTATGTCCTGGCTAACCAATACCATAAAATGACATGATAAATGTCAGATGTGCATTGCAGTTTTTAGTATAATAATATTTCTATGAGTACAATCACATCAGTAAGCAAGTAGCCTTTAATACAAATGAAATTATATTAAAAAAGCAAGCAGACAAATTAAGCTATTTCAGGACACTTTCAACCTCACAACAAACTTTAAATTACTTTACCACCAGTTTTGCACTGTAAAGTATCTCTCACTTAGAGAATTGGTATTTTAGAGCATATTGGTATTTTATCAGTGGCATCTCTGATGAATTATATTAAACCTTTGCAGGCGAGTGCTGCTTTCTCTTCTTCTTTTTGTGACAGTCAGATGGGTCCCTCCCTGGTTTCTTCTCCTTTTTATTGAGATTCAATGAGTCTGGCAATTTCATCTCCTGCTTTATATTTACCTAACAAAAGTAACAACAACAATCATTAATTAAATTCATTTACTGAATATATTTTTATACATTTATTTTTATCACGATATAGCCATAATACAGTTTAATTCGGACAAATCAGCTTTGCGCAAATTTGCTGAAAAGAAATGCACACTTACTTTACCCAATATTTACTCACTGTTTGTTTTTTTGTTTTGGTTCACTGACAAGGCTGTTGGAACTTGCACAAGTAAAATAAATAATATTGTTAAAGTGCAGCAATAATTAGCTCTTAATCAGCTCGAACAGCTGTACACTTACTGGCATATTGAGTGTATAGTGTAATTTATGGGAGATTCGCTGTGAGAAAGCGGCTTCATCCTGTCCATCCTTTTTCACCGTCTCCTCATGAACCATGAGGTCATCCTGGGATATCAGACCATGCGAGGTTAGGCCTCCACCTGCCAGGTCTTCATCATCATCATCATCTTCATCATCATCATCATCATCCTCTGCCAAAAGGGGATGATTAGCCAAGCTCCGTTCCCCAAGTGTCATATCCAAACTGCCTCTCCTTCCTCTTCCGTCCACCCTTGAGGGTCCCAAAGCTCTGGAAGAGTGATGAAGCCCCACAGGGCTACATTTCATAAGCATCCCCTCCAACTTTTCATCAATGTTCATCGCTGAATGCTGAGCAGTTGAGCTGAAGCTACAGGAAGAGACAGGACCAACATAAGGATTCCTATCAGCAGTCAACACAGCTGCGTTCACAGCACTTCCTCTCTGTTGACCTGGCTGAGAGAAACAACAAGTTTGAGTTTAAAGAAAACAAACCTCATATCCCCCACCTTTTGACAAGCAGCAGCAAAACCTGATGATCCATATTCTCCAGCATGATTTGAGAATGATCCAAAGAGTAACTTGTGGAATTTGATCTTTTGAAAAATCCTAAAACGTTATTTCAAGGTTTAAATAAAAAAGGAGGATATTTTCAATGTGATCTCAGACTTTTGGAACCCAGTGTTGGTCTAGCCTCTATGTGCAATCAAATCAAAATCATTTTCATCACCTGCTAGGAAGAGGAGAAATGACAATAAACTCAATCTGACTTGACACGTCTTGAACAGTTATTGTCAGAATTGCCACTGCAGCATAAACTAATTTAATTAGGAAGCATTCATGCCTTTTTATGTCAGATTCCTGCTTCTACATGTCATTATGAACCAGTTGACTCCAAGTGGATTGTAATACATAATTTCTTACTATTTTAATGAGGCTTAAGACTTTATTATATTCAGAAAAAAATTATCAATCTAACTGTAATGACACTATTGGATAAAAATATAAAAAGCTGCAGTAGAGCTGCTATATAGCTGTTATTACTGTGAAGCTGCTCTGAAACAATCTGTATTTTCGTACTTATCAATACTGAAAGATTAAAGCCGCATTTAACCCTGCTGTACTTTTCTAATCATTGATATTGGCCTCATAAATATGAATATTATTAATATGAATATTTACAAACATACCTGATTGAGATTCATTATTAACCCAGGATGACCTTTACATAATTATTCTATTATTCTACTGACTTATATGAGCTGGTTGGCATCCTGCAGCTTTGCCATAACAGATTTAACCAGATGACACTGTCAAATCAAATCAATCTTATTTTTATAGCATTTTCACAATACATATTTTAAGCTTAATCTAAGCATCTCTACAGATAATTCTCCCTTAATGCGCCCAGTGAGCTGTAGAAAAGCAAAAATTATATCAGTGGTGAAGAAAAAAAAAACAATATTCCATATACATAGACTTTGTAAAAGTCATGTATGACATGTCAATCATCAACCTTAACTAAATACGACCCGCATAGGAAGTGGATATCAGACCAAGCGAGCTTAGGCCTCCACCTGCCAGGTCTTCATCATCATCATCATCTTCATCATCATCCTCTGCCAAAAGGGGATGATTAGCCAAGCTCCGTTCCCCAAGTGTCATATCCAAACTGCCTCTCCTTCCTCTTCCGTCCACCCTTGAGGGTCCCAAAGCTCTGGAAGAGTGATGAAGCCCCACAGGGCTACATTTCATAAGCATCCCCTCCAACTTTTCATCAATGTTCATCGCTGAATGCTGAGCAGTTGAGCTGAAGCTACAGGAAGAGACAGGACCAACATAAGGATTCCTATCAGCAGTCAACACAGCTGCGTTCACAGCACTTCCTCTCTGTTGACCTGGCTGAGAGAAACAACAAGTTTGAGTTTAAAGAAAACAAACCTCATATCCCCCCGCTTTTGACAAGCAGCAGCAAAACCTGATGATCCATATTCTCCAGCATGATTTGAGAATGATCCAAAGAGTAACTTGTGGAATTTGATCTTTTGAAAAATCCTAAAACGTTATTTCAAGGTTTAAATAAAAAAGGAGGATATTTTCAATGTGATCTCAGACTTTTGGAACCCAGTGTTGGTCTAGCCTCTATGTGCAATCAAATCAAAATCATTTTCATCACCTGCTAGGAAGAGGAGAAATGACAATAAACTCAATCTGACTTGACACGTCTTGAACAGTTATTGTCAGAATTGCCACTGCAGCATAAACTAATTTAATTAGGAAGCATTCATGCCTTTTTATGTCAGATTCCTGCTTCTACGTGTCATTATGAACCAGTTGACTCCAAGTGGATTGTAATACATAATTTCTTACTATTTTAATGAGGCTTAAGACTTTATTATATTCAGAAAAAAATTATCAATCTAACTGTAATGACACTATTGGATAAAAATAAAAAGCTGCAGTAGAGCTGCTATATAGCTGTTATTACTGTGAAGCTGCTCTGAAACAATCTGTATTTTTGTACTTATCAATACTGAAAGATTAAAGCCGCATTTAACCCTGCTGTACTTTTCTAATCATTGATATTGGCCTCATAAATATGAATATTATTAATATGAATATTTACAAACATACCTGATTGAGATTCATTATTAACCCAGGATGACCTTTACATAATTATTCTATTATTCTACTGACTTATATGAGCTGGTTGGCATCCTGCAGCTTTGCCATAACAGATTTAACCAGATGACACTGTCAAATCAAATCAATCTTATTTTTATAGCATTTTCACAATACATATTTTAAGCTTAATCTAAGCATCTCTACAGATAATTCTCCCTTAATGCGCCCAGTGAGCTGTAGAAAAGCAAAAATTATATCAGTGGTGAAGAAAAAAAAAACAATATTCCATATACATAGACTTTGTAAAAGTCATGTATGACATGTCAATCATCAACCTTAACTAAATACGACCCGCATAGGAAGTGGATCAACGTATGATTAAAAAAAAAAGGCCTAAGATAAGAGTTTAAGCTCTATGTATACAGACTTAATAATGCTGATGTGCATAAACTAATAAATAAACTTAAAGTACATGACATAAAGTACATTTACAGTGTGTGACACTCAAGCATAACACTGGCTGCCTGTTGCCACTGTCAGAGATACAACTGCGCATTTAATTTGACTTGAGCTTAATAAGACTACTGTATTTTAATAATGACTTTAATGTATTTTAATATATGAATGTAGTTTAAAATCGGCCTGATCTCAATTTCTATGCTGCCGTTTCATCACGTACACAGAGGCCGGACTGCAAACATTTTCTCGGCTGATTGTATCGAAGACCTTCGTGGATGAAGAGTATACGTACCGCATGTGTTGTCAGTGCAGCGCTGGCGGCGGGTTCGAGCCGCTCATGATGTGTTTGTCAAACTTTACTGCGATGCCGCGGCTAGCATGAGAGGCTAGCGAGCTACATTCCATCTGCAGCAGCGCAGCGGTGCATTGTGGGATCGCAGCGGACCCGCTCTGATGAGACTCTGACAGGACGTGTTTGCTTGCTGTTTGAAATATTAAGTGTAGCTAATAATAGAGAATTATGTGGTATGTTATATAAATTGATTTATTCATAATCAGGTGGACCAAGATTTCTCTCACCCTGTCTAAGCCTCAATTATTAACCCTCTAGACTCATATAATAGAATCACGGGGGATTCTATAATAATAATAGCAATAATAAAGTCCCTGAAATATTAATTGTGCAGATTAAATAAACAAACAAACATTAAATTTGTAACATCTGTTATATTTTATTTCAGATCTATCTAGATACTCATCTCTGTTCAGATAGCCTAATTATCTCTGTTCAGATTGTGCATTTATTTTAATGACTTGACATAAGGCATTTTAAGGTCAATTTTAATGTTTTTACATTAAAAAATTAATTATGCACTGTTGTATGTGAATAGAAGGAAACAGACCCTCAAAGGTTAAATAAGCTCCTAAAACAAACTTCCAAGGGGGGCCACGGGATAACTTAAATTATTTATCTAAAAAATAATAATTAAAATGCTAAAAACAACACAAAACAGTTCCTCTCAAAAACTTTTCTTTTATTATTATTGAAAAAAAACATAAAGGACACTTTATTATATTCAGAAAAAAATTATCAATCTAACTGTAATGACACTATTGGATAAAAATATAAAAAGCTGCAGTAGAGCTGCTATATAGCTGTTATTACTGTGAAGCTGCTCTGAAACAATCTGTATTTTCGTACTTATCAATACTGAAAGATTAAAGCCGCATTTAACCCTGCTGTACTTTTCTAATCATTGATATTGGCCTCATAAATATGAATATTATTAATATGAATATTTACAAACATACCTGATTGAGATTCATTATTAACCCAGGATGACCTTTACATAATTATTCTATTATTCTACTGACTTATATGAGCTGGTTGGCATCCTGCAGCTTTGCCATAACAGATTTAACCAGATGACACTGTCAAATCAAATCAATCTTATTTTTATAGCATTTTCACAATACATATTTTAAGCTTAATCTAAGCATCTCTACAGATAATTCTCCCTTAATGCGCCCAGTGAGCTGTAGAAAAGCAAAAATTATATCAGTGGTGAAGAAAAAAAAAACAATATTCCATATACATAGACTTTGTAAAAGTCATGTATGACATGTCAATCATCAACCTTAACTAAATACGACCCGCATAGGAAGTGGATCAACGTATGATTAAAAAAAAAAGGCCTAAGATAAGAGTTTAAGCTCTATGTATACAGACTTAATAATGCTGATGTGCATAAACTAATAAATAAACTTAAAGTACATGACATAAAGTACATTTACAGTGTGTGACACTCAAGCATAACCCTGGCTGCCTGTTGCCACTGTCAGAGATACAACTGCGCATTTAATTTGACTTGAGCTTAATAAGACTACTGTATTTTAATAATGACTTTAATGTATTTTAATATATGAATGTAGTTTAAAATCGGCCTGATCTCAATTTCTATGCTGCCGTTTCATCACGTACACAGAGGCCGGACTGCAAACATTTTCTCGGCTGATTGTATCGAAGACCTTCGTGGATGAAGAGTATACGTACCGCATGTGTTGTCAGTGCAGCGCTGGCGGCGGGTTCGAGCCGCTCATGATGTGTTTGTCAAACTTTACTGCGATGCCGCGGCTAGCATGAGAGGCTAGCGAGCTACATTCCATCTGCAGCAGCGCAGCGGTGCATTGTGGGATCGCAGCGGACCCGCTCTGATGAGACTCTGACAGGACGTGTTTGCTTGCTGTTTGAAATATTAAGTGTAGCTAATAATAGAGAATTATGTGGTATGTTATATAAATTGATTTATTCATAATCAGGTGGACCAAGATTTCTCTCACCCTGTCTAAGCCTCAATTATTAACCCTCTAGACTCATATAATAGAATCACGGGGGATTCTATAATAATAATAGCAATAATAAAGTCCCTGAAATATTAATTGTGCAGATTAAATAAACAAACAAACATTAAATTTGTAACATCTGTTATATTTTATTTCAGATCTATCTAGATACTCATATCTCTGTTCAGATAGCCTAATTATCTCTGTTCAGATTGTGCATTTATTTTAATGACTTGACATAAGGTATTTTAAGGTCAATTTTAATGTTTTTACATTAAAAAATTAATTATGCACTGTTGTATGTGAATAGAAGGAAACAGACCCTCAAAGGTTAAATAAGCTCCTAAAACAAACTTCCAAGGGGGGCCACGGGATAACTTAAATTATTTATCTAAAAAATAATAATTAAAATGCTAAAAACAACACAAAACAGTTCCTCTCAAAAACTTTTCTTTTATTATTATTGAAAAAAAACATAAAGGACATTAAATATAATCGAATCACAAAATGAATCAGTTTAATTAAGTTTCTGTTAATAAAAAACAACTAGCGTCATAATTACAAGACAAATACCATAGCAAATATATCCAATATGAGGGACTCTTGAATATAGTGTTGGAAAATGAGGGGCCTTGAAGTCAAAAAGGATGAGGAGCACTGCCCTAAAATCAACTTGAAGAGGTGAAATTTAAATATAATAACCATTCATTTTTGATTTTGGCTCAATTTGATAAGATATTTAACTGGATAAAACTGTGAAAAACAAAGTGTCCACTCATTTACATTGGTTAAAACCTTAACCTGGTCTTGCAATTTCAAACAAAGCCAAACATCTGACCAGTCTGTTATATCAAAGGTTTTCGTTATAAAAAGTTGTTCATAAGTATAACGCACCACTAGAGGGAAGCATTACAACAACAAAAAACAACAAATGGAGATTCCTTCTGAGAAAATGGCTGAGGCTGTAGCGATCACTACAATTTATCAGTTTAAAGAAAAGCACTCTTTTCACCAGTACACAGCTCACGTTAAAGGATGTATTCTTTTTCAATGTTAAAATACTTTCTCCCACCTCAGTTTAATGTACAGAGATAACAAGACATTTGTAGTTTGACAGATTTAAACTTGATTAAACTTTAAATATATTTGGTTATATACATAAGCATTCTCATACACGGTGTATTTTTGTTAATGTTACACCTCAAACTCAGCAATTTCATATAAATTGAAACATAATCAAAATGAACTCCACATAAAAAAAAGATCACTGCAGAGCTCTACGGAGCCCGGGAAGTCACCTGTAGGAGAAAAAAAAAAAATCCGTGGCGACGGTTTTGCAATCCGTCCCCTCAGTTTATAAACCGTACTCACGAATTCTTAAACTGTTCCCTCGGTTTAACAAATCGTGCCCACGTGTTTTTTTTTCTCCTACAGGTGACTTCCCGGGATCCGTAATAAATTTAAAGTAGACAAAACTAATATTGTGCGACCCTCACTACAAATGAAAACACAAGCCAAATGATAATGGTAATTTTTTTTATTATCATTAGTGTTACACAACAATGATTTTAACAGAATATATACAAAATGGTTATCTCTGCCCCACTCCAAACCAAAAAATGAACCAAATGACCAGGGGTCAGGCTGAGTTAAACATGCAGCTCTAAAATGAGGAAATTATTATATTCTGCCTTTCCTGTGACCTTCGTATTCTTTAGCCAGATTTATATCAAAACACTGACCCACCCACCCACTCTTCATAACAAATGACAAATATGGCATTCATAGTGGAAGCTGTGGCAACAAAGAAAATATGCTTGAATAAGGTATAAACAGCATATTAATATTTTTCAGATGAACTGAACCATATAAAGGGAGGGGATCAGTGGTATAAACAGCTTATGTTTTTATGACTGAATGTGCAGAAAAGTGACAGATCAGCATATTATGATGAATTTATGCAACTTTGTTAGCTGTATGGGCGTCAGGGCAAATTTAGTTTGCATGCGAATAAGTTACTTTCCTTTCTTAGGAAATCTGACTTTAGGTGTCCTCTGCGCCAGGTGACAAAGATCATTTTGCATGTGCCACAGTAACTGGACACATTCCAGAAGTGCAAGACCACCATTATGAAGAGGGGTGTAAGGTAAAATAAAAATAGAACTGCTGGATTCACTTTTTCCCCCTCAAAATCCCACTCTCTTATTTTGCCTTGACAATTTTAACCTGTGCTTTTGTTTTATGGTGAGCTAAAGTAGTAAAAACTTTAATGGAACGTAGAAAAAGGAATGATTTTAGCACACATTCTGACATCAAACAGCATCAAGAAAAAGACAAATTATAAAGAAATGATTCCATTGTTCAAGATTAATCAATACTAATTAAGTCGTTCTTTTGTTTCTGTCTGAAGTGTTAAGAATTGTCCATTACCTTCACAAGCTCTTGTGTAGGTCAAAATAGTGCAGTCACAAAAGTAACCAGGTCTAAAATCTGGCTGGTGAACGTGGAAATAAATAAAACAGCACCCCATTCATTCATTATTTGGACTCAGAAACTAGTGTATGTCAATATTATTTGATACCTTTTTACACCAGAGCATCTGGTGTAAGAGGCTGACAAATGTTTAGGATTGAGAGGAAGACTTTAGTCCCCAAGGTCAGTCTCTAGGAGTGTGTGCTTCTCTGGATTGACATCTCCAAGGCCTCCTGGTGTTCTGGTTGTCGTAGCTGGAACCCTCACATCTTATTGAAGCACTCTTTAGCATTGTTCCACACTTGAATTCCCTAAAAACAAAACATGCTTATGTTTCAGTGCCACTATACCACTTCTCCCTTGTGTCTGATCAGTATAAAGATTTTTTTTGCTTGCTTTGTAATGACTAAATAATTTTTTTAGTTTATTTTGCTTGCTTTGACGGTGCTCACCTTTTTGCACATGCTGATCTGCATGATGGCATAGCTGATGAGAGACTCTCTGAGATCATGGTCTTTCTGCTCTTTGAACCTCTCAATGTCCACCCATGCACTTTTCACAAACTCACTACAAAAAAAACCGAAAGATTCTTGGTGTGAAATAACTACTCTGATGAAGCTTGACATGAATGGCCGTATCCTCAAATCTACTTATTTTTAAGAAAGCCCTGCATATTTAGCCTGTTTTGGGTTTCATTTTGGTGTCTCAGAGATGCAACAATATGAGCAAAGAATGTATATTTGGAGCATATCTGCATATTTCATAATTTCCGTACTGCCACAGGAAATGAGAAGGCAATGCAGTTTTGTTGTGCAACCTTGTCAGCTCATAAACCATCTAATTAAGTACAATTTTCCGACAACATTTATTGCTTTTCGTCATCAGCAGTACATAAATTTAGTTGTGTGGGAATAGTGCACTGCTTACTCGCATTCTGCGTTTCTTTCTTTGACCTGTTCCTCTCCTTCTTCAATCTGTGTCTCCAGCATTTTCAGTTTGGCCTCCCTCTGCTCTGGGGTCTCTTGTCCAAACAGTTTACTGGTCATTCCCTTCAGAGAGAAGGTCCGTATTGTCTACACAGGAAAAAAAAAAAAAAAGTCAATGACACCCATTGGCTGGAGTAAACCACACTTTTCCTCCCATGTTTATTTGCAGAAAGCTGAAATATGGAAGTTTTTACTCCCATTTTTTGGCCAAGTGGGCCTAGTAATTATTCTTTTCAGCCAATCGGGTCAGAATGTCTTTTGTATTTTGTTGGCTCTTTGTGCTGCTAAAATGTTTGCATGTTAAATGTGCCAATGAGGTAATTCTCTACAGGCTCTATTCATGCAGACACAATTTTATCAGCATAAAACTGTTAAAAAAACATTCACTAGCATGCAAACCTGAAGATGTTCTAAATTTTTACTATGAAGGGCCAAAAATTAAACTTGACTGAGTAAATGTAAATGCTGTAGTAAATGCTGCATTATATCAAACTATGCTATATTTAAATGTATATTTTTAAATCATGCTCACTTATATTCTATACATTTAAAAACAGAAAATAAAACAAAAAGTGTTTTATATATTACTTATGTTTTATAATTGTTTGCCTATTTTTTCCCTCCTTTTTGTGATATGATATGGGCACTGGTTTAAATAAATCTTCCTGGAAAGTCCCCCATTCCAGATGTAAGGGGTGATGTGGAGTTCTCCGGTCTCTGAGTTGTGTCATGTGGTTGAATGGACACTGACCCCTGTGGCGAGTTCCTCTCGCTGCTGTTTCTTAGAGGTCAGATCCTGGACGGCCATCTCCAGTTCATACTGTGTCAGTTCATGCTTCCTACACACTGTCCTGTGTAAACGCACATAAACCACAAAATATACAAAATCAGCCATAAAAGCAGATCATCTCCTTGTTTCTTATGGAAATTGTTGAACTGAAAGTCTAGATGCCCTGCAGTGTGATCACTTTCAAGAAAACTGGGAACTGATGGAGTTTTGTGTTCACAGTGTACCAAAAGTTGCATGTAACTTAATCAGCCAGTGGGGGCTATCAGCTCCCAGGAGTTCAGTGAGAACAGGGCACATGTACATTTCTAATCAACCTCTTCAGGTCACATTTAAAGTAGTTCAGGGAAATAAATGATCACAATTCTCAATTTGAGTAAACTATCCCTTTAAGATGAGGCAGCGTAACAGTAATGAATGAGGCAATGAATACTGTACCTTAATGCATCTGCGTAGAAAAGGTACTCCTTCAGCTGATCAGCATAATGCTCCTCTTCCTCTAGAATATCGTCTACAGAAGCAGCATACCTGTAACATACAAAAGTGCCTGATTAAAGGGTAGTTGACATACAACACATCCATGTACTTCTCCTGATATGGTCACAGATGTGCGTACGCTAAGTTTGAAGTCAGTAAGATTTTTTTTTGTTGAAAGAAATTACTTTATATGGTATATTTGTATTCAGCAAGGATGCATTAAATTGATTAAAAGTGACAGCAAAGACATTTACAATGTTACAAAAGATTTCTATTTCATATAACGCTGTTCTTTTGTACTTTCTATTCAACAAAGATTCCAGAATAAAATCTGAAAAATTCAGCTTTGCATCAAAGAAATAAGCTACAGTTTTAAATATATTAAAATAGAAAACAGTTATTTGAATTATAATGATATTACGTTTTTTTGTTTTTGTTTTTTTAAATGCAGCCTTGGTGAGAAGAAGAGACTTTTCAAAAAGATTTAAAAAAAAAACTGACCCCAAATTTGTTGAGCAATATTGTTTAACGGCTATTTTGACAGCTTTGAACATGACCAATGAAATTATGAATGGTTGAATAAATTATAGTAAGAACCATCGGTTTGTTAAATTAGTTGTTAAGAGTCTTATGTTTTTAACTCAGTGTTACTCAGTATCTTTTGTCATAAATCTTTTGGTTTGTTTTCATCGAGTTCCGAGTCAAAGATAAAATAAATATATGAGATGAAGTATTTTTCATTTAACTCACTGAATTCCACAAAAATTGGCCTTACCACATGTGTTTTAATATATAAAACACTTTTTGTTGAGTTTCCAATAACTATAACTTTTTATATATACTGTGACCATGATATTTTGAAGAAACCATGAATATTTTGGTCATACCTAATGTCACAAACTGGCATTCTTGTAATACTAAATGCGTTATCCTCTCTAAATCAGACGTAGAGCCTGTGGAACTAAAGCCAAACCCGCAGCAGAGCCTGTTTGGGGTATTACAAGGAATTCTGGGAATAGGTGAGCAACATGATCCATAAAACAGTTTGACAGCTGCCAAATAGGGGCTGATGATGGACAGGTTGTTTCTTTCAGTGCTGAGACAGACAGGCAGCGCACTGGGCTCTGACCTTTAACCTTTCTGCCAAGTACAGCAATCTGGAATCCATCAGAGCAGACAGCAATACAAAACCAGTATAGAAATGAAAGGGGCTGGTTAAAGACTCACTAAGGACACTTCTGCAAGAAAGTCCCTCTCACAACAACATCATAATGTTGAAAAAAAAATTACCACTAAACGTTTTGGCCATGGCTCCTGGAGATTCGCGGCATGGCCTGCCAGCCAAATCAAAACACAAGCCTCCCAAGGGCTCATCTTACTGGCTACTTGTTATGGGGGGCCGTGAATGGAAATTTGAGAGGATTCAGATCAATCTGGCAAATGTGTTTTACAGCTCAGTACCAGGAGCACACATGTGTAGAATCACGGGAGAGTCATGGGGTGTATCATACAGCACCTTCATATTTCAGGTCCCTCAACGAGCTCTCAGAGGGTAACAGGATCGTCCCAGGTAGGAGAAACACAATCAAAACCAGCTGCAATAAAGTCTTGCACTAATCCTATAAAGGTACATGAGAATGGCTCATAAAGTGGCTATGTTGCATATGCTGTGAACTCACGCGTCCATGTGATGGCCAGCGCTCTGCAGCCCATCTCCCATCTCTTTCTCAATGGCACTCCATTCGCTGTCCAAAACAAACAAACACTCACATTGAACCACTGCAGCTGACCGCAGCTACACACTCACAACCCAAAAGATTTACCCCCAAAAATGCTTCTCACAAAAATGGTTTACAGAGCACGTTATAAAACATGCCTGGCTCCTTCAAAATGACCATACTTAATTGTGATTGAACTGTGTACCGATTATACTGTGAGAAAAATGTGGAGCAACTGGTCTATTCATTACACAATGATTGTATAGTTTCAGATGACGTGAAATATAATGCACAGGTCGTATATAGACTTTAATGTAGCTATTTGTTGACCATGATTATATGCATTATTGAACAATATAATTTTTTGTAGCAATGCAAAAGTTTTTACTTTTGATAAATTCAATGCATACTTGGAATGAAGTCTTAACCAAAATATAGACCATAATCAGACAATGATATGCATATAAACATGGTCATTATATGGAGAAGAGGAGCCTGGACATACTGCAAAACATCTCTTTTTGTGTCCCACAGAAAAAAGTAAGCCATATCAGTTTTGACATGACATAAGTAAATTATTCATATCCGAGTGAACTATTCCTTCAAAAAAAACATCACCTAAAGACTCTTCCATAATTTCCATGCACTTTGTAGACTCCATACAGGCGATCAGCTGCTCTCTAAAAGAAGAGTTGAACTCTGTTAGTAAATGATTAGATTTTTTTTTTTTTTAAAAACACATTTTCATTAGATTCACTCTATGATTCAAATCCAACCAGATATATAAAAAAACAAATACAGAGACTTTCAAGATTTACTGTAAATCAGTGTAAATACAAACTGTTCATATGAAAATATACAATCAGAAGAATTTTGTTGGAATAAATGGTACTTCAGAAGAATAATTAAACAAGTTGGCTAAAACAGTATAGTGCTGCTTCCTCAAAAGTACTAAAAGAACCGTTAATGAAATCAACAAAATCGCTTTCCTTACCATTTGTATCCCTAATAACACCTAATATATGCAATACTTAAATTAGGCATTTGTTTGAGTGAAAAAGCTGCATATTCGGCTGTCTTGACTTTGTTTATACTCACTGCACGAACTCTCAGCAGCTGCGAAATAACAGATTGCAGCTCATCACCGTAGTGTTTCATTTCTGCAAATCGCCTGTGAAACACACACATGGCTCAATGTTAGTTTCAGTGTTAACAAACAGCACGGCCATATCTTTATGCATATTTCATGACACTGCGTAACACGGTTTGCAAAAATGACTTACTTGTCTGGATTCTTCACTCTGAATGTGGCATTTAAAGCTTTCAATCTTGAATCGGCCTGTAAGAAGGACAAAGGCCAAATGTTGACAGACAGATTCATGTTTGGGTTTTGTTTATTCAGATGGTGTAAAACAGGATTACAGGCACTCCTTACAACAATCTTTTTAAATGACTGAGATCAGATAAACACTCCAATATGCACTGCAAAAACTGCTTTTCTAGCTTAGATTTTTTTGTCTCGTTTCCAGCCAAAATATCAAAAAAAATCTTAAATCAAGAAGGATTTTCTAGACAAGTAAAAATTATTGTCTTGTTTTCAGAAAAAACAAGTCGAATTTAAGTGAGTTTTTACTTGAAACAAGCAAAATAATCTGCCAATGGGGTAAGCAAAATAATCTTGTTTTCTGTTTGAAATAAGATTATTTTGCTTACCCCACTGGCAGATTATTTTGCTTGTTTTAAGTAAAAACTCACTTAAATTCGACTTGTTTTTTCTGAAAACAAGACAATAATTTTTACTTGTCTAGAAAATTCTTCTTGATTTA
>NW_015626394.1:194651-209412 GCF_001515625.1 Sinocyclocheilus rhinocerous
ATATATTATATATATATATTGACCTATGGTGAGAAGCAATATATAAATAACAGAGTCGTGGGTAGAGGTTTAAAGAGAGAAAGAACCCAATGAACTGGAAAGTGCTGATATACCTTCCGACTGAGATCAGATAAACACTCCAATATGCACTGCTTTTCTAGCTTAGATTTTTTTGTCTCGTTTCCAGCCAAAATATCAAAAAAGGCAATAATATACACTAACATAAAACACTGCTGCTCTTTCGGGTTTGAACCAGAACGGTCCAACAGACTTCCTGTGCCTGTTTACATAAACTACAGCGTACTGATAACAGATTCTTCACCGCAGTAGCAATTCAGTTACTTCACACAATTTTTATTTGAAATCAGCACATATTTAGTCAGCCTCGTATCAACATATATATATATATATATATATATATATATATATATATATTGACCTATGGTGAGAAGCAATATATTAGAAATCATTTTCACTCAGAAATTGTTAGTAAATTTCACAATTAATTGCAAAGAAACAGCAAGTAACATACATGAATTAAACATTAATTTTTTGTAAAACATACTCGAATAATCTTCAAAAGATTTTTACAGTGTCCGCAAGAATGCATGCAGATAAAGTTGGAAATACTTAAATCCAACTTTATATTAAAGGTAGGGTAGACAATTTCAGAGAGGCTAGCAATAGTAAGCTAGCTTTGAAAGCATAAGATCCCACCCTCCCTGCAAATCACTCATTTGAAATCAGCACATATTTAGTCAGCCTCGTATCAACATATATATATATATATATATATATATATATATATATATATTGACCTATGGTGAGAAGCAATATATAAATAACAGAGTCGTGGGTAGAGGTTTAAAGAGAGAAAGAACCCAATGAACTGGAAAGTGCTGATATACCTTCGCCTGAAATCCTGTCTCAAACACGGTTTCCTTCCAACCATTTTCCTGTGGGGCAAAGAAAGGATGCAATTTCTGACACTGACAAAGGGCATTATCAGCATGAAAAGCCATAAACATTTTTTTTTGTTTTCAAATGGCAAAAGTGACATTAGGTCTGTCAATTTAACAAATTAATTTAGTTCAATTATTTAAATTCACAATTTATGAATTGCTGGACTGTAGGCCATTGATAATCTTACACTAACGTTCAAAAAGTTTGGGATCAGTAGGATTTTTTTGTTTTTTTTATGCAGCATTAAACTGTAAATGCATCACAGTTTCCACAAAAATATTAAGCAGCACAACTGTTTTCAACATTGATAAAAGAAATGTTTTTTGAGCACCAAATCAGCAGATTAGAATGACTTCTGAAGGATCAAGTGACACTGAAGAGTGAAGCTTTGAATAAATTACATTTTAAAATATATTCAAATAAAAAAACAGTTATTTTAAACTGTAATATTATTCGCCAATATTACATTTTCACTGTATTTTTGCTCAAAAACATTTAAAAATCGTACTGATCCCAAACGTTTGCATAGTAGTGTGCTATAGAAATAAAATGAAAATAATGGCTTCAAAAGCCACTTCTTATAATGTATATCTACAATATCCATACTTTGTTTATCTGCCTTAATAATTTTATGTTTATTCATTGGTATTGTATATGCGATTATATGTGATTATTTACTTTTTCAATTCATTTATATTTCTACTAGGCCGTCAATTGATTTTCTTTTCTTTTTTTTTAAACAACTGACAGCTTAATAGAAACAGAAATTAATTATTTAAAAATCTACAAAAACTTTTTAAGTTAATTACAAATGAGGAATTAAGCACAAATGTTAAAATCAAAGACGCAAATAGAATATCCTGTCTATTTCAAAGTGCGAGTGGCATGCTACTGGTTTGATACACCCTTTGCTTTGTCCAGACAGCTTTAGTGAGACCTCTCTACCTCAGTGAGGAACAAATAGAAGATCTTGTCACTGGACAGGACTGGGTGTGAGGCCACTCTGAGCAGGAAGTTCTCTAGTCCAACCCTACGCCTCTCCACAAAGTCAGGGTCCATGTTGTCTGCTGACAGCTTGTGCCAAACAAATTCAGCCTGTTGCAAAAAGTATGAAGTTACAGTGCATGAATTCAAATCACATTTACAAGCAGTAGTAACCAAGGCGTCTTGTTTGCATACCCGTTTTTCAGGCAATGGCGGAACCACCGCAAATGGATAGGTAACTAACAAATAGTTTCTAAGCAGCTCAAACTCGCTGTAACGCTTCCACAATGAATCTAGGACAGGATTGGTCCCTTCTGAGGCAGCATCCACCGGCCTAAAAACACAGAACAAATGAACATACTGCCAGAAGTGGAATGAAATAGCCTTTCAATAAAAGGTTTGGTATAAACTTTGATATATACATCTCTGGAAAAATAATAAAAACACTTCTGTCACGAAATGTGGAGTTGGTTTAAGCTAATTTCTAAACAAAATTAATCTGAAATCTGAAGATCTATGGGGTTTCAAGTTGTGGTTCTAGTTTATGAAAGTAGTCATTTTAAGGGCCTTTTCAAACACATGCCAAAGGTTTAACAGCGCTGTGTAATCTTGCTGAATTCCCAGTGCATAAAGACATGAATGATGCTAATTTAGGAGCAGAACTCTACTAAATCACACTGCAATGAAGGAGCATGTATATGAACTCTCCTGCATTAATTAAAGATCACTCCAGGCAGGGTCAGTACCGGGGGGGGTGGTCGGTAGAAATTTCCCCCTCGGGAGAAATCACGTGATTTCTCTGATCAGGGCAATAATCAGGCATCCCACAACTTTTTAACCAATGAATTTCAATGACTTTTCCAGTCCATTTTTAGTGGTCAACAGATAAAATCAAAAAAAGTGGCCAATGCAATTCCAAAATACATAAATGAATTATTTTTTTTCAGTAAGTCTTTAAGAAATTAATACTTTTATTCAACAAGTATGTATTCAATTGATCAATATAATATTACAAAAGATTTCTATTTCAATTAAATGCTGTTCTTTTTTCTATTCATCAGTTTTGGAAAAAATGTATCACGGTTCTCAACACTGATAACAATGAGACATGTTTCTTAAGCAGCAAATCAGCATATTAGAATGATTTCTGAAGGATCATGTGACACTCAAGACTGGAGTAATGATGCTGAAAATTCAGATTTGCCATCACAGAAATAAATGACTTTTAAAAATATTAAAATAGAAACTGTTATTTTAAATTGTAATATTTCAAAATATTTCCTTTATTATTGTATTTTTGATCAAATAGATGCAGCATTGGTGAGCATATAAGACTCCTTTCAAAACCATTAAAAAAATCTCCAAACTTTTAAATGGAAGTGTACCCACAGATGTTTCCCCCAAAATATTGCACAATGCGATAACAGACTATACATTAAATGTATTTAATTATTATTCAATTATGAATCATTTTAATTAACTTCTTTTTAAATTAATTAATTTATTATTTTCAATGACATAAATATTTTACAGCTTAGTACAGCTATAAACTTTACGTAGTCCATGAATTTTCCAGGCATGGAAAAAACACTTTTTAAATTGTAAAATTGTTGGAGCCCTGAATAATTCAGATGGAAAAATGCAAAATAAATTAAGAGATACAGGGAAGGAAATATACATGGGGGGAGAGGGGGAACACTGAAGAAAAATGGGGAGACTTTGAAATTAGAGCTTAACTTCCTGAGGGCTCCAGGGAAGAAATGGGAGCTCATAATGTGCTCCATGCTAATAATCCATGATGAAATCAAAGCACAAGGAAGGTGAGGATTGGCTGAGAGGCATTCTCCACTCAGACTGTAGAACTTTTTCCAAGATCAGTGGCACCAAACTGCTCTCTAAAGCCCACTGTTTGCATGTGCAGTATGCTAGCAACACCAAGGTCATGGGTTCATTTCCCAGGGGATGCACTGGTAAAATTTAAAAAAATCTTCAATGCAATGCAAGTCATTTTCAATAAAACCTCTGACAAACACATAAATGTTCATGTAAAAACGAAAGGTAACTTTTTGCATGAACAAGCACCATTCTAATTTAATTAAGAAAATGTGAAAATCTAGTTATGCTTTTCCAGTTACAGGACGGTATCAAAAAACACATTTGAAAATGTCTTGGTTAAAGACAGTGATTTAATGAGTTTGACCGACCACTAAGTATTGTTTTTGAATCATGTGATAATATGTTACTGCACTCTGGCCAGTGTGTGCGTGTTTGGCGCTGCTGGAAACACAGACGAAGCACATCTGCCTGAAGCGCTGACTCATCACCCTCTCCAGAACGACACGTCCCTCTTTCCAACACAAAGCTTGGTGGGGTGACGAGAGTGAGAGCGAAAGGTGAAAGTGACACTTCTGTTGCATGTCACTTCCTGTCCAATGGGATACTCCTGTTTTGTTTTACTTGATGTAGAAAGAACATTAAAGTGACAGTTCCATGCACAGGAAGAAAATGTCTAGTGTAAATATTTAAATATGAAGTGGACTTAAAGAGAGGAAATCCGATGGTCTCTACCAGTCTGCTGCAGCTTCCACAGTTTCTGAGCTGGTCTAGCTATGCTGTATATGACTCCTTCATATTTTGTGTTCAGTTCATAGTTCATTCTGACAGTCAATGTGTAAACCTGCTTTATCTACAATAGGTTATTCGCATTCACAAAGAAAATGCACATTATAACCAAACGGATCTTTCGCAATGGCTAAAAATGATTAGTTTAGGTAGATCCACACTTCCAGCTGTAAACTGACTGCATCCAAACCCCTGACCTTCATTATCATGTCAAGAAAGGAACATCTACTGTACAATACTTGTGACATGGTAGGGTTTAAATGGCTCCTAGACATCTTTAAAGAACAAGTATTTAGTTAATACTTGTGTCTAGTATTGGCTCGACTACAGTATAAATATAATTTCTATCAATAGAAACTCCATAGTATAATTATTCGGATTGGATGGAGGTAGATCTTAATGAAAGCTTGCAGTCGATTGTAAAAAGGGGCAGAGTTTATATGAACAAAATGACAGGAGAAATCCAGCATATGACACCAGAAAGAAGTCGTTTTATGACATTTAAAAATTACACGGTAAAAAAGATAAATGAAAAAATGAAACGCATGCATGAATGAATTGTCGCGATGAAATCAATAGCATGCATTTAGAAAATATACTACCAAAAAAGGATTTACTTAAACAATTTTCAAGCAGAGTTTATATGAACAAAATGACAGGAGAAATCCAGCATACGACACCAGAAAGAAGTCGTTTTATGACATTTAAAAATTACACGGTAAAAAAGATAAATGTAAAAAATGAAACGCATGCATGAATGAATTGTCACGATGAAATCAATAGAATGCATTTAGAAAATATACTACCAAAAAAGGATTTACTTAAACAATTTTCATTCAGAAATTGCTGGTAAATTTCACAAATAATTACAAAGAAACAGCAATAAACACATTTAATTAAATGTGAAATTTTGAAGTAGAAAGACTAAAACAGCACTTTCTTGTAAAATGTACTCAAATCATCTTTATTTACAACTATTTTTCACAGTGTATATAGGGTGAATTTCTATTTCATGTCAAATTTAACGCTACTGTAAGTAATCAATCAATTCATTCAAATCTTGATTCTCAAAAAACCTGACACAGCAATATGGGCACAACCAATGTGTGATTTCGGGATGGGACTTTTCGAAAACATTCATTACTTTTGTCATTCTGGTGAAATTACACATTTCACCTTTAATGATGCATTGTAGTACTGTGAAAGTGAAGTCAAGTGACTTACCTCGTCTCTATAAGATACACTGTATAAGTCTCCTGCATGTTGACGGCATTCTTCCCAGTCCTCTTCTCTGCTTCAGCCACACTGATCTCCATCTTCTTCAGAAGACTTGTCCCTTTTTCAACCATCTGTAAATTTTGGTCCAGAGAATCCCCAATGTTCAATACCATTACAGTACCATTATGATACGTTCAATGCAAAAAACAAAAAAACAAAAAAAAAAGGTTGAGGACACTTTTCGATACTGAGGTTGAGATTTTAGGTATTACATTTTTAAAAAGATAATGATGTCTATGCTTTGAAGATCTTATTAAATGGGTTGACGAGAAGAGTTTTCTCTCCTGTGTTGACATATTTCCTTCTGAAACAGGAAGTCTAGACATATCAAAGAGTTCCTCCCTTTCCAAAATAAAAAAAAAAAAGGCCAAGAGTCTTTAATTTATATCTCTGACCTGAACCATGATCAGTTACCTTTTATTGTTAGGCAGAGGCAGGTGGTATAAAAAGGAAGGTATTTACAAGTTTGTGTGAAATCTCCTGCTTCCATTTTCTCACAATATTAAATGTTTTCCATGCTAATAGTATTGCTCAGTACGAGTAAACACCATCAGATACAAACATAATGTGACCAACAAATATTTATTATAAATCTAGACAATGAATTAATGAATAAATGGAGACTGGAAGATGGTTTCACACTGATTTTCAGCAACTTGACAGGAGGTTTTAAGTTTTACGTGCAATAATGTCATAATATTGATAAAAAGAAAACCAAATTAAATGATACATTTGAGTTAATAACACTATTGTGATCATTTCTGATCACTTTCTCAATGTAAGTTGCTATATTAAAAAACTAATAGAAGATATTGGACATATTTTGTCCCATGTCTCAAGCATCGGCCCATTAAAAAATTCAACTATGGAGCGGTAAACAAGATCTATTTGCTGATATATCGATAATCTACAGACTTGAAAATAACAGAATATTCAATATGATGCGGACTGACGTTCGTTATATGAGTGTATGAGACACTGGGTGTTTACAAACTAACGTTACGTGGCAAAGGCTCTTCATTGACCGCATAAAGTGAAGCAACTTTCTACGTATGTGGCTTTACATAAGCATTCTTTATTCCTTATTCTTTTAATTCATAAACACTGTAATTTAAAAAAAAACAACAACAACATGTATGTAGTTCATGTAATGTGTTCGCAGAACCTGCTGATATTTTAGCAATACTGACATAGCCATTCAGGAGCCAAAGCAAAACACTGGACACAGATCACGCGCTGGCGCACGCGACATCTACAAAACAGCACGCCGCATAAAAACAATCAGCTATGGACTTTACCGTGTTCTTTAAGTTGTTTTCCGACTCCAAAGGAGTCAGATCTGTGTTTCCAATCACCGCTATATCCTCGCTTCCTGAATCCGCCATGGTTTACAGTCTCGCGCTTGCGCGTTGGCCACTTTCACTATTTGGGCGTCTGTGCGCGTGCACGCGTGCGTGACAGCCTACAGTGAAACATAAAATGGCATAAATGTTCTTTAAAATTCATTCTCGGTTGAAATTATTGAGATTAATTTAAAGAGTGGCTTATGAAAGGATGTGAAGCAAAATATATATATAAATTAGGTCTATAAATAGCCTAATAATAATTAGGCTATAATAAGCTACTTTCATTAGAATGATTTTAGCTGATTATTTCCTAACTTTACCTGATAAAATAGTTCAAGCATAGTTCAAGTATTTCCTAACTGTGTTTAAAAGTCTCAAAATCACACTGAAATTATTTTTGAATATATTCAGCCTACATTTACAAGAGTTGTAGCGTCACAGCAAAATTGCGCTGAACCTGTCACTTTTTCATATTTTTTCCTTCGTTTAAATTATGCCTGTTGTTATTATTATTATTATTAGCCTATTATTAGACTTTTATAATTATTGAAAGAAAGAAAGAAAGAAAGAAAGAAAGAAAACAAAATTGCTGATAGACTGCACGAACATTGTACTTTTCACTACAAGCTGGTTCATTGTTACTTCTGTATACATTGTGAATCGTGCATTGATAAATGTGAGTTCCTGGGCGGATCCGCTCTCACTCACATCTGGATTAAAAACATCTGGATCCGCCTACACGGAACTCAGTCACACACACACATACACAGTCCTGAACTCTCTTACAGATGAGCTTATCTGTGACTTTGACACGAGCAGATCAAGAAAATAAAGGCATCGCTTCAACGGTTTGGGATCCTCGGATTGTGAGATATTATGGGGCGCGGAGGCTGCAGTGTGTGGGCTCAAACATCTGTTCTTCTGTGTTTCTGTCGTGAGTAGATCTTCACTTCTCTTGATGCTTTCATTGTCTGGAGGCTCCACGCATCAGAGCTTTGTCTTCGAGATTGTGTGCAAAACTTATTTGACAATGATAAGAAATATCTAATATATCTAAACACGACAGAAATCGATTTTACTCTACTCAGATATGGATTGCCACAACCTGGGTTAAACATCTTGGTTAAACAGTTTATTTGAAGTTAGATTCTTGTGTTGACAATTAAACTTACTTCCATGGCATTGCATGAAAAACAATTCTTTTGGTTTTCTGAGATGCTGCAAATGCAAGTTCAAGGGGATCCCAGAATGGTTCTTCTTTGGCATCACTGTGAAACCCAGTTAATATTAAATATTTATACACTATTAGTCCTTGTTTTGAGCCCTACTTGAATTAAAATGTCAAATTATGACCATATCTGTATTGTAAAAAATATTTTAAAAGCTAAAGTATATCACTTTAGAATATATAATATCCATCATATATTCTATATATATGTTTGACATCAGTGAAAACCTTTGTATTTTCAGAACAAACGTAAGATGGAAAAGTATACTAAAAGAGATCCTCATACATGACTATGTTGTGAAACTGTACACCAAGAAACACTCTTAATTAAAAACAGAATCTCAATGGGCATAAAAGATGCCACGCACTGTGACCGCATGAAAACAACACGATGCTAGGAAAGTTCCAACAAGGAAACCAAATCTTAAGAATCTAAATGATCTTTGCACATGCAGCAGGGCCTCCTTAAACGGGTTGGGTGTGTATAGAGTAGCTCCACTTACAACAACAATTATGAACTATTACCATGTGAGTGGAGAGAAGAAAACCATCACCTCTCAGTCTCACTTATCATTTACCATCTGTTGCTTGAAACACCTCTGAGAAAAAGCTGGGTAATATGGAGAGGCCGCTAGTGTAAGTGTGTGCGACTGTGACTAGAGACACTGTACATAAAAATACAAAGACATGCATCTAGGATCCCTTGATGCATCTCTCTGCTTTGTCATCATGATTGCCCACAATGGCAATATTGTAATGACTTAAACAGAGGGTGTGATGCTGACAGGGCCTAACCCAACCCCAATGACCGCTCAGTGGACACAGACACTCCTTTTCTCCTTTGTTTGCCTTGAGTCCAAGAAGTTGTTCTTAGTGGGCATGGGTTTGCATGGTACCCGTGGAGGAGAGGCATCTTGTTTTCAATGTTGATAAATGGTTGATTCTTATTATTTGGTATGAGATAACAGAACATTTCACTGGCAATGCAGAGAGATTGTGTCTTGTAAGTCTTGTAGTCAATTATTTTAACATTTTGAACAGCAGATCTACTGTTTTGTCATTTAAAACCAATTTTAACTGATACAGTATCATTTTATAATATAAAACTGCTTAATATATACATAAGTATTTGCTAAATATGTTTAATATACATTAAGCAATTATATACTTTTTGGTTTATTATTGTATTATATTATTATTACAATTATGTTTTTAATTTACTTTTATTATACAAAACTGCTTAAAATACTGCTTATATGTACAGTATATGTAGTTATATGTATGTTTTACTATTTAGTGTTTTAATAACACCCCTGAGGGTGGTACTAGAAAACATCCCATATATTATAAATTATACCTGGCATAAGATGTAGCATCATACTTATGAATTACAAACAGGGAACAAGAGGGCAAACTTGCTTGAGTGCAAACCAAATAATCGCAGGCCAGCATCTCTTGTAAGCATGCAGCCATTGGTTTTCCCATAAGCACTGAGGGGTTGTGCCTCAAACTTGGCCAGTATGAGTGCTCCTGGCTTCAATTTATTTCTGGAGCAGTTGCTGCAGAGTTTAATTACTTTAAAGTTTATAGAACGGGGGCTTTTGTGCTTAGCCTTAAGTTTTTTCTTCTTCAGTTTTTCTCTCTTTCTCTGTTGTCTCTATCTCCCTTCATGCGCCTCTCCCCCTCCCCCTCTCTGTTGTATATTTTGATGGTTGGCATCAGCGGACATCTGGAAGTCTGTGTCTCTGCTCTTTCCTTTAATACTGTTTACTGTAAAGTCGCTGCTCTCCTTCAGCAAAACGGCTCCCACCCCTCATCTGCTTTTAATAAACAATTAATATTGTCATGATGTGGTAGTATCAGGACAGAGGAGACAGTGTGCGTGGGAAGGAATTCAGGCTTATCCCACTTAACCACAGGAACTCCTGACACTCTCATGAATACACATGCTTTCAGTGATGTGTGCACCAAACCAAATACACCCCAGCACACACATATACACACACCAGGCCATATACTACATTCATCCAAATCCAATTAGAGATTTATGAACTCCAGATGGGTCACGTAGCTCAAAGATTTGCTCTTTAATACCGTCTTGATTGCAGCTGTCATTACAGCTTTCATTCTTATAACTCTGCATTGCAATCCGTTTCATCATTGGACCATTTTGACTGCTTTTACTGCACTCCTTAGTTATTTGTGTTTTTAGGCAATACATTTCCCAGGGCCATCATATACACTTTTTTTTTACACATTTCTTTTGAGTTTAGGCCTAATTTATTATTATTATTATTATTATTATTTTATTTATGGTCATACAACTTTCTTGCAATTATGCATTTTTCATTACCTTTATTAATTTTTGTGTTACGTTTATTAAATGAGAGACTGCAATGAATAATATTTATATTATAAAACAAAAAAAACATTCTGCATACCAAAAATATATTTTTTAATTCATCAGCTGATTGTAAAACAGCTAAAAGGTGGTGGAAAAAAAACAAACACACTTAAACATATTCTGTACATATTTACCATGTTATATATCATTATCATCATTATTTGTCAGCTACCTACAGTACACTATAAGAAAAATGTACTAAATGCTGCCTAGTATTTTTATACTGTGTAAACTATGAAATCTTGTCAGCTGTCCTTATTGCAGTGTTGCAGGCGCAGAGTTTCACCCTCATAAAGACCAACCTCTGTAAGTGGTGTGACCACTCAAGTCCTGTATGTGAAGACAACGTCTGCATGAGCAACTGCAGTCTGACCTCTTACTGTACTCTGGCTGAAGAAGTGTGCGTAGCGATATGGTAAGTCCATAGCTAAATCTGAAGCATGCATATGTGACATGCATTAAAAATTGAGTTTGATAGTGTGAACTTTGTTCTCTGTATGAATACACAAGTATCCCTGTTCTCACACACTTAAATAGCTTAAAATCTCAGCAGAACTTCTGATAACTTCAATAATAGTTTTTTTTAGAGGCAGCATAAATGCCTATATAACTACTGTAACTACTATGTACAGTATTAAACAACAATAAACAACATATGTCATTCATGTACAGTATTTATTTTTATAGTATACTGTACTGACAAAACGAATAATGTGCATCTTTTAACTACACATCGTCATATGAACACTCAGCAACTGCACTGATCTAATTAGTTGTAAGTTAGTTAGTAGTTAATTGATTGTAAGCTGCATGTGTTTGATTCACTAAACAGAACTGGCCCATTAGAGTAATTTATTTTGTTCGGTAGTTGGTGTTCACTGGTTGCGCTTGATGTTTTTGATTTATTAAAAAGAGCCCTCAGACTGTATTTATTTGATTCACTAAAACGAACCGGCCTATTGAAATAAAGCAATAAGCCCCAAGAAGCTGTGGTTTACAGTGAATTTATAACAGCTAAGGGGCGTTGTTAAGCTTGACGTGAAGCGGAGTTATTCCATATACGTAGTAAGGTTTCACAAAATAAAACAGAGCAAATAAAGTGTAATGATATTAATAAAAACATTATTCTTCCGCCAAACAATGTAGTTCCTCAGAATCGGTTGTGGTTGCAACAAAGTGGTTGCCAAGCAACACACAAACGTAAACAAAGGTGTATGTTTGTAGAGTAATTTACAACAGCTTCGAACGTGGCTCAGCCAATCAGAATCAAGGACCGGAACTATCCGTTTTATAATCATTTATTTTGTTCGGTAGTCAGACTTTCCTGGTTGTGCTAGATGTTTTTGATTCATTAGAAAGAACCTCAGTCTGTATTTGTTTGATTCATTAAAAACAACCGGCTCAATAGATTCATTGGTTCGGGAGTCGGACTTCAGTGGTTGCGCTAGATATTTTAATTTTGATTCCTTAAAAAGAACCGATTTATAAGACTAATATTAATCACTGGCCACGCTTACTCTTTTGCACTGCACAACTCAATAAATAGTACAGAAAACTCTGTCAAGAATATTTCAGTATGGTGTTCATTAACAGAAGAATCCACATGTGAGTACCATTATCTGGATAAAATATGTTCTACAAGGTTTGCAATTAAATTGGCAGTACGTTTCAATACAGTTGCACTGAATATGGACTTGGGATATGGGAATATGGACTGTGGTGTAATATGGGTCGCTTTTTAAGAGATTTCCTTCTAAGCCAGTTCCATCCTGCTCAGTCTATGAACAGCTTCTTGGAGAAGCCAATCGAGGTGAACTCTGAGTGACTGCAGTAGAGGCAAGCTGTGCATAAAAAGAGAGGCTCTTCTCTGAGGGGTCAAACAAAGACTCCCCTAATGCTGGATTAACAGCAAACACATTTATAATCCTCAGAAAATTTTAGACTCTGGCATAAAGAACAAAGTGCACCTCTGAGCAGGGATTCCCTGGTTAAATTTTATTCTACATTTCATCAGAGGAACATAAAAAGACTTTTTTCTTGAGCCTGTGTTTATCTTTCTGAAGAATCGGGTCACTTTTTTGACAACTGAAGGGTTTTTTCTGTCGTTATTTTTTTTTCCTCACAGGAAGAAGGACAATGCGAGCGTGAGTGTGCGGACACTGTGTTATAACCCTCAGGATATGCTGGAGAACATAATGCTGGCAAACTACTCCTCCAAAGAGTGTTTGATGACACCTCAGCACTCTGAAGATGGCCTGCTCTTCATCTGCGGCTGTATCGGAGATCATGAGTGCAACGACAGACTCATCTTCGACAAAGGAGTCAATGGTGTGTTCAAATGAATGTTTCAGCACTGCTAACATTTTTGGCCAAAACATTTTGCCTTGCGATACAAAACCATGGCTCTGTTCCAAAACCCAGTGAGCTTCTTAATGTAGGCAGTATTTTAAGGTATTAAAGCTGCATTATTATGACTATGCTGCCTTGTAAAATTCCTTATTTTGTCCAAATTCTAAGGAAGCATCATAGCTTTTTTTTTTTTCATAGAAGGCAGCTGCCTATGTACCAAGGCATTTCTCTGAGGTCTGGAACAGAGCCCATGTGTGCTATTATATAATGATTCCCCTTTGTTTCCCAGGATTCTCAAAGCTGAAGTCTAAAGACGTCATTCCAGTAGTAGTCATAAGCCTGGTTCCACCCCTCCTGGTAGCTGTCATTGCTACCATGGCTTTTTACCTGTACCGCACACGTCAGCCTGGCAAGAAACCGAAAGACTGGGGGCCACGACGCACCCACTACCAGTCTCTAGATCCAGCCGAGGGCCAAGTAAATGGTAGCAATTACCGCGGCAAGCTGCCGTCCCTCAGTGATGGCGTCAATTCAGAAATCTCTTCGACTTGTGCAAATAACCTAAACCACAACACAGAGCAGCTGCCCATCCAGCTGGAGACGCTGGTGGGTAAAGGGCGCTTCGCAGAGGTATGGCGGGCACGGCTCAGTCACAATGAGGGTGGGCAGTATGAAACGGTGGCTGTGAAGATCTTCCCGGCGGTGGAGTATTCCTCATGGTGTAACGAAAGGGCCATATTCTCTGACGCCAACTTAAAACATGAGAATATAGTGCAGTTCCTGACTGCTGAGGAGCGAGGCGGTACTGCTGCCGCCCCCCAGAGGCAATACTGGCTCATCATGGCTTATTATAACATGGGCAACCTTCAGGACTTTCTGACTGGTCATATCCTCACATGGACTGAGCTGTGTTCACTGGCAGGCTCTGTGGCGAGAGGCCTGGCGCACCTGCACAGTGACACAACACCCTGCGGCACACCAAAAGTGCCCATCGCCCACAGAGATCTGAAGAGCAGCAACATTGTATTGAAGAACCACAGCGAGTGTGCGCTCTGTGATTTCGGACTGGCTCTACGACTCGACCTCTCGCTCACCGTAGATGACTTTGCCAACAGTGGACAGGTAGGAAGGAGGGGCAAAATATTGGCTCCGTTTCAAAACCTAATTGAGCTGCCTTGGTGTCTGCTGCCTACATAGGCAGTTGCCTTATAAGGCAGCATCCTAGATGAAATTGAACCTCATAAGTCACTGATGTTTGTAACACTCCATGTAGTTTTTTGCTTGCTAAACCTATGACACAATACGCTGATATGCATATGTACAGCACACAAAAATATTGGGCAAAATAGTGCATTTTTAATTATACTTCATTTTTACCAATACTTTAATGTATAAACTCTAAATGAAAATAAGTACACTACTGTTCAAAATTTTGGGGTTGGTAAGATTTTTTAAAGTTTCTAAAAGAAATTTCTTATGTTCAACCAAGGCTGCATTTGTTTGATTTATATACAGTAAAAAACAGTCGTCAAATATTATTACAATTAAAAAATAAATTACTACTTTAATATATTTGTTAGAAATTAA